>NC_058133.1:261490191-261508981 GCF_016433145.1 Gracilinanus agilis | reverse complement strand
TCTCTCTCTCTCTCTCTCTCTCTCTCTCTCTCTCTCTCTCTCTCTCTCTCTCTCTGTCTCTCTCTCTCTTTCTCTCTGTCTCTCTCTCTCCCTCCCTCTCTCTCCCTCCCTCTCTCTCTCTCATCCTCCCCCCTTGCTTTCTCTTTCTCTCTTTTTCTTTCTTTCAAAAAATGACTATTGAAATGGTTATCAAATATACTAAACAAAAAACAAATCCACTGCCCTTTGATTATGAACCTCTAATTCTAACCCAACCTTTACCCAAAAAGGAATCTTATTAACAATATCCCTAACAAGTAGGCACACTGGCTCTGCATGAAGATGTCCAGTGCCATTGGAAACTCTTTCTTCTCTGAATTTTCATCATTCTATTTTCTCCTGGTTTTCCTCCTTGTTAAACAACTCCTTGTCAGTCATCGTCCACATCATTATCATCCATGACATTCCCACTGTCTGTGGATCTAGCTCAAGGCTCCATGCTAGAATCTCATCTCTTTGCTCTCTCTCACTTGGTGACCTCCTCAACTCCATGGACTTAATTGTCATATGTATTCCAAAGACTCTCATCTCTGAATCCTACTCTTTATGACCTCATTTGGGATTTTCTTGGATACTAGAGTAGTTTGCCCTTTCTTTCTCCAGCTTTTTTACATTTTACGGATGAGGAAATTGAGGTTAATAGGGTTAAGTGACTAGCCCAGGATCACACAGCTAGTAAATGTCTGAGGCCAGACTTGAACTCAGGGAGGTGAGTCTTCCTGGCTCTAAGTCCAGTGCTCTATCCACTTCACCACTGAACTGCCCAAGCCCCTCTTTACTACTTACATAATCACTACTTTAGTTAAAGCATCCCCTCTCTCTTGAACTACTACAATACTCTCCTAATTGGTTCCCCTCCTTCAAGCCTCTCTCATATTGTCTCCACCATTAGAATGTAAGCTCATGGACTTAGCATGTATATAATTATATATACAAACGTGTTGTCTCCACTATTCAAATGTAAACTCCTTGAAGGCAGGAACTGTTTTACTTTTGTCTTTGGATTTCCAGCATTTAACACAATATCCGGTATGTTGGTGTCGTCAAGTCATCTCAGTCATTGTCCAACTCTTCAGGACCCCATTTGGGGTTTTTCTTGGCAAAGATACTGGAGTCCTTTGCCATTTCCTTTTCAAGTTGTTTTTTTTTTTTTTTTGCAGATGAGGAAACTGAGGCAAACAGTTAAGTGACCTGCCCAGGGTCACACAACTAATGAGTATCTGAGACCAGGTTTGGAACTCAAAAAGATGAGTCTTCCTGACTTCAGGTCTGGCACTCTATCCACTGTGCCACCTAACTGCCCCCCATCTGGCATGTAGTAGAAGCTTGATAAATCCTGGCTAATTGATTATGTTTTATCGGTGCTTTTTGTCTTTACATCATAGCCATTTCCAATTTCTGCTCCAGAAAGAATTTTCCTCCCTTTGACAAATTAAGCAAAGTCATCAGTAATACAGACTTTGTCTAACAATGTAGATAATTTTCTGTCTTATTAGTGCTCTACCTCTCCTTAATGAAAGAAATAAGCATTTTACTACACACCCAGCGTACCAGGTGCTTGAAAAATGTTGTCTCATTCAATCCTCATGACAACTCGGGGAAGTATAAGTGCTATTATTATCATCCCCATTTTACAGATGAGCAAGCTGAGACTTTCTTAGGATCACACAGCTAGTTGGTGTCTAAAATCATATTTGAACTTAGCTTTTCCTGACTCCAGATCCAGTGCTCTAGCCATTGGACCACCTACTTGCCTCTCAGTTGCTTGTGAGGATGGGGTTATGCTTCATTACCTCTTCTCAGGTTTTTTCTTTACTCAGAGTTCAACTTCTGATTGGCATTAACATAATCATATTTATAGAGGCAGCTATCAGTGGCTCAGTGGATAGAGTGCCAGACCTAGAGTCAGTAGGACCTGGGTTCGAATTTGGTCTCAGATACTTCCTACTGGTATGACCCTGGGCAGGTCACTTAACTCCAACCGCCTAGCCCTTACCACTCTTGTCTTGGATTGCATACTTAGTGTTGATTCTAAGTCAGAAGGTAAGGGTTATAATGTTATCTAGCTTAGTATGAGTTCATACAAATATTCTAAGGTGAATGAGTGAAAAAAATAATAAATTCTTACTAGAGGGTACAGTAGATAGAATTCAAGGCTTATAGTCAGAAGATCTGAGTTCAAATTTGGACTCAGGCACTGATTATAGCTGTATGACCCTAAGCAAGTCACTTAACCTCTGTTTGCCTCAGTTTCTTCATCTGTAAAATGGAGATGATAATAATAGCACCTACCTTCCTGGGTTCTTGTGAGGATCAAATGAGATCATAATTTTATAATGTTTAGCACATAAGCAGACCAAGTAGCATGGTAGCCCTTCCACTTCCAAGCCTTCCCTCCCCCTTAATGAGTAGCACTGTGGTCCAGAGAGTCCTGGGGCTGAATGGGGAGCAGAAGGACACACTCCTTCTGGATACTAAATGGAGATGATCTCATGGTTCCATGGCTGGAGGTGGAGGGGAGAAGGGGATGCCTGCTGATGTGAAGGAGAAGAAGATGGCCCTGGCCAATAGGGAATGAAGTATGACCGAAGTCTTCCTGAAACTGAGGGGTGAATTAGGCAGTTACGCAGCATTCCTCATAGTCATCCTTTCTTGCTTCACAGAAATAGCCCATTACATTCACATACCATGGATTTTTTTTTAGTCATTCACCAATCGATAGGTACTGTTTGTAGTTCTTGGCTACCACAAGGAGAGATGTTATGGATATTTTGCTCTACTTCCAGCTCTAATATTCTGTGATAGACAATTCCCAGGATGCAGGCTGGTCAGCAGCAGAGTGTGGGAGCATGTGACTTGGATATGATATGTGTTCTTTTGTAAGAAGTGTCAGGGGATGAATTCATTGATCAGTCAGTAAATCGGCAGTAATTTATTAAACATCTGTTTTGTGCCATAGAAGAGGCAGGTAGGTGGTTTAGTGGATAGAGTGCTGGACCTGGAGTCTGGAAGACCTGAGTTCAAATCTGTCCTCAGACACTAATTGCACGACCCTGGGCAAGCTACTTAACCCTGTTTGTCTCAGTTTCTTCATCTGTCAAATGAGTTGGAGAAGGAAATGGCAAAGTACGCCATTATCTTTGCCAAGAAAACCCCAAATTGAGGGGGGGGGGCGCAGCTGGGTGGTTCAGTGGATTGAAAGCCAGATCTAGAGATGGGAGATCCTGGATTCAAATCTGGCCTCAGTTGCTTACTAGCTGTGTGACTCTGGACAAGTCACTTAACATCCACTGGAAAAGAAAATGGCAAACCACTCCAAAATCTTTGCAAGAAAATCCCATGGATGGTATTGGCTTGCTGTAGCTCAAGGGGTCATGGAGAATCAGGCATGACTGAACATATAGTTATATGTGGCATATATTTATATATGTTCTTGTTTCTCCCATTAGAATATGCTTGGTATTCCCAGAACATTGCCCAGAGTCTAGTGTATAGCTGATACTTAGTAAGCGCTGATTGATTGATTGCTTTCTCAGACACTGTACTAAGTCCTTTGGATACAAAGAGAGACAAAAACTCTCTCTGCCCTCAAGGAACTTACATTCTAATGGAGGAGATGACCTAATTGTACAGTTGGTACTTCCAAGATGTGCAGAGTTGCTGACAGATTATCTCAGAGGGAAGGCATTAGCGTCTGGGAAAGGACTGCTGCAGAAGGTGGCATTTGACTAAGACGTGGCTATGAGGTGGAGATGGTTCAACAGATAGAACACTGGGAGTAGAGTCAGCAAGACTCATCTTCATGAGTTCAAATCTGGCTTCAGACACTTACTAGCTGTGTGACCCTGAGCAAGTCATTTCACCCTCTTTGCCTCTATTTCCCCATGTGAAAAATGACCTCGAGAAGGAAATAGCCAACCACTCCAGTATCTTGGCCAAGAAAACCCCAAATGGGGTCAGATAAGACTGAAATGACTCTGGTAGATAGAGCACTAAACCTGGAGTCAGGAAGAACCTGGATTTAAATCTAGTCTCATCCAACTGTGTGACCCTGGGCAAGTCACTTGTTCCCCATTGCCTGGCTCTTACCACTCTTCTGCCTTGGATCCAATACATAGTGTTGATTCTAAGGCAGAAGATGAGGGTTTTTAAATAAGTAAAAATAAATAAATCTAGTCTCAGACACTTACTAGTTGTATCTTAGAAAAGTCATTTGATCTCTCTTTACATCAGTTTCCTCAACTGTGAAATGGGAATATTAATAGCAAATATCTCTCAGGGTTGTTGTGAGAATCCAGTGTGCTATGTGAATGCTAGCTTTCCTATTATTATGTAGAAATGCCATTTTTATTATATGGGCACAGCCTAGTCATGGGGAATAAATATTTTTCCAGTTGTTCAGAATCATTTTTATTTGTGTGAAGTGTTTTGTAGCTGTCTTGATGTATTTCCTGGGTTTATCTTGGCAGGTTGATTCCCAAGCATTTTAGATTGCCTACTTATTTTAAAAGGACTTCCTCTTTCTATCTCTTGCTCTTAGACTTTACAGGTAATAAATAGAAATGCTGATGATTTTATTATTATTACGAACTGAGCCTTGAAGGAAGATAAGGATTCTAAGAGGTAGAAGTGAGCAGGGAAAGAATCTAGTCATAGTGGACAGCTAATGTAAAGATGGAACTTGAGGCTACCTTAAGAGGCTGTTGAGGGGCAGCTAGACAGTTCAGTGGATAAAAACTCAAGCCTAGAGACTGGAAGCCCCTGGGTTCAAATCTAGCCTTAGATACTTCCTAGCTGTGTGACTCTGGGCCAGTTTTTTACCCCGAATTGCCTAGCTCTCATCCCTTTTCTTCACTGGAACTGATAATAAATGTCACCTCTAAGATGGAAGGTAAGTTTTTTTAAGAGGCTCTAGAATCCCACCCCCTCCTTATTTTGCAGAAGAGAAACTGAGGAACAGAGAGAGTAAGTGGCTTGCCCAGAATCATATAGCTAGTATCTGAGGCAGGATTTGAACCTGAACCTTCTGGACGCCAAGTACTACATTCTTATCCATCAAACCAGTGGAGAGAGTGCTGCTGGGCCAGTAGTCAAGAATACTCAATTTCCTGTGTTCATATCTGGCCTCAGACACTTCCTAGCTGTGAGATCCTGGGCAAGTCACGTCACTCTACTTGCCTCAGTTTCCTCACCCATAAAATGAGCTGGAGAAAGAAATAGCAAACCAGTACAGTATCTTTGCCAAGAAAACCACAAAAGTACCACCTCAAATCAGATTGGCAAATGTTAAAAAAAAAAAAAAAAGTAAAAATGATACATGTTGGAGGGGATGTGGGGAAATGGGGCCACTAATGTACCTCTGGTGGAACTGTGAATTGATACAACCATTCTGGGGAGCAATCAGGAAGCATATCCAAAGGGCTATAAAATTGTGCATACTCTTTGATCCAGAAATACCACTTCTAAGTCTGTATCCGAAAGAAATCAAAGAAAGGGGGAAAGGACCAATTTGTCCAAAATATTCATAACAGCTCTTTTTGTTGTGGCAAAGAATTGTAAACTGAGATGTTCATCAGCTGAGGAATGGATGAACAAATTGTGGTAAATGATTGTAAGGGAATGAATACTATTGTACCATTAGAAATGACAAAGTTATTTTAGAAGACTCTTGAAAGCTTTATATGAACTGTTGCAAAGTGAAGTGAACAGAACCAGGAGAACAATGTATATAGTAACCACAATAATGTAAGATGATCAGTTATGAATTATTTGATTATGATCAGTACTACAAGAATCCAACTCCAAGCAATTCATGATGAAAAATGCTATCCACCACCATAGAAGGAACTGATAGATTCTGAATGCAGATTGAAGCATATCATTTTTCACTTTATTTCCCCCATGAATTTTTTCTTGTAAGTGCAATATGTATCTTCTTTCACATGATGAATATGGAAGTATATATTGCATGATAGCACATGTATAAACCATGTCAAAGCACTTGCTGTCTCGGGAATGGGAAAAAAGAGAAAGAAAGAGGAAGAGAATTTGGATCACAAAACGTCAGAAAACAAATGTCAAAAATTGTTTCTACATATAATGGAGAGGGGGAAATACAATAAACCATTACAGGGAAAATAAAAACTAAAAAAGAAAGCAAGCTAGAAATGGGGTCACAAAGAGTCAGACGTGACCAAAAAGACTGAACAACAAAGCTGTGAGTTGTATAAAAATAGGTCACTCTACTTATAAGGTGTCTTTTCATGCCTCTTTTAGCCTTACCTCTTTGAGGTGCAGTGAAGTTTGTTGCTTTAAGACACCAGAGGGTCCTCTGTAGAGTAGCTACTCCCTCTTACTTTAAATCTAAAGCAATTTTCTTGCAGCAACCTTGGGGATAGGTCATGCATGTGGTATTATCTCCATTTTTGAGATGAGGAAACTGAGGCTCATGGAGGTGAAATGACTTAAGATCATGGGCATCTGGAAGGGACCTTTGAAGCCATCTAGTCCAATCCCCTCGTTTTAGAGATGAGGAAACCTAAGACTCAATAGGATCAAATAGCTTGCCCTTAGTTACACACAGGGAGTAAGAAACAGAACCAAGACTTAAAATCCAGGTCTTTTGACAACAGGTCCACTTTTTCTTTTTCTTTTCTTTCCTTTCATTTTTTTTTAGTCCCTAATGTATCCCATTGACTTGTCTGTTCCTATGCTGTGTTACTTCCAGGAAATCTCACTTTTATAGGTCAGATTGGCACAAGGCTAATTATTTTCTCTTAGGGGGAAGCCAACAATTTTGATAGCTTCTAGCTTGACTTGGGTTCAGACTTTCTAGGTCAACCAACAACTGGGCTTTCCTTTGGCATGAGGGTGACCAAGAGGGCCGTGTTACACAAGAATTCCTCTCTAGCAACCCTGATTGAGCAGCAATAGGCAGGTCAGCACAGGGAGGGGGGCACTCCCAAGAATCCCTACACTGCAGTTCCTAAAGATGGTTCCTTGCTTGCCTCCAGATCCCAGGATCCATCCTTTATGATGACTTTCCAAGAGCAAGACCTGGAAAGAATTGTGAGAAGTTGTCATAAGATTAGACCAGTGGTCTTGAGACCACTATGACGACTCTGCCTTAAGGGAGAGCTTGTAGAATCTCTGCATAGAACCCATTCTTGTAAGATTGGCTTTGATGGTTTTGGGGCCATCATGATAGTTTCTCCTTAAGGGAGGCTATTAAGTTTATAGTGGAAAAATACTAGCAATGTTGTTTTTCAAAGATTAATATAGCTATGTCTCCTGCCAGCTTAGCTTTTTCCCTGATTACAAACCCCTAAAATAATATTTTGTCTACCACCGGCTTTTCTTTCTGATAACGAATCCCCTGAGCAATATTTTGTCTACCACCAGTTTGATTTTTTTCTCCATAACAACAAATAATATTTTGTCCTGACTCCTGATATGCAACTCAGTCAGACACAAATATTTACAAAAAAATCAGATTGTAAAAACCATACTTTAGAAGGGGAGTTCTGAGCACCCTCCTTTCTGTTGAATGGGCTCGTATCTCTGTGTTCCCCCCCACAGCACTGTCCTTACATGAATTGTGTCAATAATTATGTTAATAATGTGTTTGCCTGAGCTGTATGTTGGGTGCCCTTTTCCTCTCTCCCCTTCCCTCTCTTCCCCGTTGCTTGCAGTAACGGTTTGCATTGCACTGACTCCTGTTGTGTTATATGCCATTCTGGGTACCCAAACTCATTAAGGTGGGAGGAGCCTTCCTTGGACATAACTGGTCACCCAGATAAGGATTTAACCTAGTGAGAGCCACATCTACACTGGGGAAGTTGGGAACTGTGAGCCCAGTTAGAGAAAGCAAGGGTTAATAGAAGAACCCCCATGTCCTCGAAAGAGGGGCTCCCTCATGCCAGAGGGATGTCTCAAAACTGAAGCCATGGATGGGGTATGATTTTCCCTGGAGGGACAAATTACATCCACGGGACCAAAAGGTAAAGTGTTTAATCCTGACTAGATTATAAATTGGCCTGTGCTTGTACAATATTCAGTTTATTTCAGCACTTGAGACAGCACTTACTATATGCTGCCATTATACTGTGCTGAGAATACAAAGGCAAAAATGAAAGTTTTTTTCCTATTCTGAAGCAGTTTATATTCTACTGAGAAGAATGGGTAGAGAACTGTGATTCTAGTGGTTTATATCAGTATGTTTACAATAAACATATTCAGTGGTTTATAATAATAATAGCATTTCTGGAAGGCAGGTAGGTGGGGCAGCAGATAGAGCAATGGGCAGTCAGATAGGAAGACCTGAGTTCAAATTTGACCTTAGACACTTACTAGCTGTGTGGCCCTAGGCAAGTCACTTTACCCTGTTTGCCTCCCTTTTGCATCTGTAAAATGAGTTGGAGAAAGAAAGGGCAGTATCTCTACCAAGAAAACTCCAAATCACAAAGAATCAGACATAATCGCCACAACTGAAAAACATTAGAATGCAAGCACCTCAAGAGTAGATATTGCCTCATTCTCCTGTTTTTATATCCTCAGCCCTTAGTACAATACCTGGAACATATTAAAGGCTTAGAAACTGGTCTATCTATCTGTTAAATATCTGTCGATCCGTCCATCCATCCCTCCACTCATTTATCTATCACCTGTCTGTCTATCCATCCATCCTTCCATCCATTTATTTATCTATCTCCCATGAAGCTCAGACACACTTCCTCAGAAATATATATAGCATCAGTGGGACAAGTGGGCATATATGGTGAATCCATTTCAGTGAACTCAATATTTGGGCAAAGCAACTCATAAAGCATTTCAGAGCTCCATGTCCTTTGTATTTCTGTAGTGCTCTCCTTTCTACTGAGAAGCTCTCTCAGCAGGACACCCTGGGTCTGTTCTGGTTCAAAGCCTATCTCCCAACTGCCAGAGCTAATTCTCTTGAATCCATAGCTGGCTCTCTTCTCTGCTGCCAGAAGTCTCTCTCCTTGGAGCCTTTTCCACTGATGTCTACTCTCTTCTAGTTAGGATGTTTCCTACTGAGTAATTCCACAGCAAGTCATCATGGCTGATAAGGGAAGGGGTAGAAAGAAATCTCCTCTTGCTTCTTTGAAGCTGCTTCCTATTTTGAATGTTTTTGTGTCAAGGACCCCTTCTACAGTCTGATGAAGTCCTTCTCAAAACAATGTTTTAAGTGCATAAAATACATATTAATCATATATGTAATATATGTCAAGAGATATTAAAATACAATTAAATATGTATATATGTTTTTTTAATTTTTAAACAAAGTCGGCAAAATCCTGTTCAAGAGCATTCATTTTAGGGTCACCATCAGCATATTTTTGTCCAGCCAATAGCTGGGTGTACTCTAATTCCATTAAGGAGGACATCTTCACACTTTATAAAGGAGTAACAGAGTTCAGACACCTTTTTGCCATTCATTTAGTGCTTGTCTTTCTTACCTGTCCCAGTTTCATTAACTGGACTAGGAGAAAATACATTGATAAAATGTCTTGATTAGTTTTCCTTAACATTAATTTTCTTTTCTTTTTTAAAAAATTTTTCTTACTTTCTGCCTTAGAATTGATACTAACTTAGTATTGGATCCAAATGCAGAAAAGCAATAAAGGCTAGGTAATTGGGGTTAAGTAACTTGCCCAGGGTCACACAGCTAGGAAGTGTCCAATACCATATTTTAATCCAGGACTACCTATCTTCAGGCCTGACTCTATCTTCTGAGCCACCTAGCTCACCCCCAATATTAATTTCCAAGGTAGCACCCCAACATGAATTTGTCTGAGATAAGAGGAATTAAGAAACTGAGTTTTTATAGAAGAACGTAGAAGAAAGAAAAGATAATTTTATAATCCAGAGTGAAGCACTGCTCAGGAAGGCATGAATTTTGGCAGTAGGAAAGAACTGGTACCTTGGACTATCAGGTGGGCCTAGAAAAGGGTGGTAGAAAGGAAAACTATACGAGATTTCTTCAATGTTCCCTTTTCTTTACCAAGTCGAATCTATATATTTTTTTAATCAATCAACAAGCATTTACCAAGTACTTTCTGTCTCATTCACTGTGCTATGGACAGGAAGACAGTCATTCCTTTCCCTTAAGGAGCTTACATTCTAAAGGAGATTACAGGAGCTTACAGAGGTATACACAAGACAGCTGGGTGCCACAGTGCACTAGGTTTAGAATCAGGAAGACTCCTCTTCCTGAATTCAAATCTGGCCTCAAACACTTTCTAGCTGTGTGACCCTGGGCAAGTCACTGAATCCTATTTGCCTCAGTTTCCTCATCTGAAAAATGAGCTAGAGAAAGAAATGGGAAACCACTAGCTGTGCAACCCTGGGCAAATCACCACACCTTGTTTGCCTCAGTTTCCCCATCTGTAAAATGAGCTGGAGAAGGAAATGACAAACCACAACAGTATCTTGAAATGACTTAACAAGCACAACAAGACACATACAGAAATGAGACAACCTTGAAGGGAAAAGACTAGCAACGGAAGGGTCCAGGGAAGACTTCAGGTAGAAAGGGACACTGGAGATGACTCTGGAAGGAAACCAGGGATTCTAAGAGGCAACGTCTTTCAAAGTTGACCCACCAGGCTCAAATTTACTACGTTACCCAAACGGGTGCCCTTTCTCCCTCCCCATTCAATGATTAGTGCATTAAATCTCAGCTCGAATCAGATTGTTAGAGCAGGAAGAGACCCTGGAGCTCTTCCAGCCCAGCCCCCTCAATTTACAGATAAGGGATCTGAGGTCCAGGTATGTGAAGCCTCCAGTCTGGCCAGTCTGGTGACATCCCAGGAATTAGTGCCAGAAGCTAGATAAGAACCCAGGTCTCCTAACTCCTAATCCAGATGGAAGTGAGGGGAAAAGAGAACAAGCCCTTTTTAAGTGCCTACTAAGTGCCAGGTATTGTGTGCCTGGTAAGCTAGGCAGTGCAATCAATGGATAGAGAAGTGGGCTTGGAATTAGGAAGACTTCTTCCTGAGTTCAAAATTGGTCTCAAACACATCCTAGTTGTGTGACCCTGGGCAAATCACTTCATCCTATTGGCCTCAGTTTCCCCATCTGTCAAATGAGAAATGTCAAATGGAAATGGAAAACCACTCCAGTATCTTTGTCAAGAAATCTCAAAAAAATAAATATTAATAAATGTTTAAAAAAAGACAAGAAAATCTCAAAAGGGGTCACAAAGACTTGGACATGACTGGAACAACAACAGCATGTGCCAGGCACTGTGCAAAAATTAGTTCAGAGGGGGCAGTAAGGTGGCTCAGCGGCTAGAGAGCCAGACCTAGAGATGGGAGGGTCCTGGGTTCAAATTTCACTTCAGACACTTACTAGCTATGTGACCCTGAGCAAGTCATTTAACCCCAATCACCTAGTCCTTAAGACTTTTCTGCCTTGGGACCAATACTTGGTATCAATTCTAAGACAGAAGGTAAGGGTAAAAAAAAAAAAAAATCAATCCAGGGCTGCCTCTTACTGAGTTGCTCCATGTTTTCTTCCCAATTGTAAGTACCCTGTGCCCAATATTGAGCATGTGCCCCAACTGTAGAGGTAAGAGCACTGGGCTGAGACTCAGGAGAGTCAAGTATTAATTCTAGCAGGGTCTCTCTTGAGTTATGTGATCTGTCTAGTCCCTTCCTTTCTCTGAGACTCAGCTTTCTCCTCTGTGAAATGAGGGGAATCAGATTCAACCCAAATCAACAGACAAAACAAAAAGGCTGCCTTTAGGGGGAGGGAATAAGCATTTAGCTAGCTCGCACTATGTGCCAGGCACTGTGCTAAGGGCTCTACAAATGTTATCTCCTAAAATAAAATAAAATAAAACATTTTTAAAAAATGTTATCTCATTTGTTCCTCACAACAATCCAGGGAAGTAGGTACTATTATTATTATCCCCATTTTACAGATTAATAAACTGAGGCAAACAGAGGTTGAGTGACTTGCCTAGGGTCATAGCACTAGTAATAATACTAGCTAGCATTCATAGAGCACCTATGTGCCAGGCACTGTACCAAGTGTCCTACAATTATTATCTCATTTGCTCCTCACAACAGCTCTAGGAGGAAGATTTATTATCCCCATTTCGTAGATGGGGAAACTGAGACAAAGGTTTAAGTGATTTCACACAGCTAGTAAGTATTCAAGGCTGGATTTGAACCAAGGTCTTCTTGATTCCAAACCCAATGCCCTGTTTCCTGTGCCAGCTAGCTGCTTACCCTCCTCCTTCAGCTTTCCCTTGACCTTCTTTTCCCACCAGACGACAATAGGATCATGAGATTTAGAGCTGGAAAGGATCTTGGAGATTACCTAGTTCAATCTCCTAAATTTACAGATGAGGAAACTGATACTCCCCCTCCAAGAAAATTAACTAACCTAAGATGATACGGTTAATGGTAAGACCAGGATTCTTCAAATATAAGTGCTCTGGATCAAACCCCAGCATCCTTTCACGTCTGCCAACCACTCCTAAGCTGCTGGGGGGGATAGTCCAGAACTCTTCCCACTTCTTTTCTGCTAGGCTAAGTGTCGACAGCATAAAATTAATTCACACTAAGGTGTGAATGATTGGGTGTGAATGACCGAATTTATTATTAGCGGAACTTCAGGTCCTGCCAATTTGAAGGGAAAGAATTTCAGACAATGTGGAGACATGATGGGTGTAGGGAGAGGAACAGCACTGGACAGGGGAGAGGGTACAAGATACAGAGTGAGAAGTCCCAACTCAGTCTAAAGCAGATATGCAAAAACATCTGGTGAAACCAGTGACATATTTATAAATGTACTCACAACTCTGGTGTAATGGAGTCAGGAAGACCTGGGTTCAAATCTCAGCTCTGATTTTGTGACCTTGAACAAGTCATCTAACTTCTCTTGCCCTCATTCTCTCATTTGTAAAATTAAAAGATTGAGCTAGAAGAGCTTCTATGGCTTCATGACCCTATGTGGGACCAGAGATCCTCTAGGACAGTCCTTAATTTTAAGAACAGAAAGTATCTTTTAATAAGGTTTTGCAAAAGGAATACACTTTGTCAGAACAAAATGTAGCCTGTGGGATTGTGTCCTTGTGCCTCTTATAGAACACTTTCCAGGTAAATGGAAATTGGAACCTTCTGGCCATGGGTGCAGCCCCTGAGAAATCATTTTCTGGACACCCTTCCCTCTCCTTCACACACACACCCAGTCCTACAAAGCTCACCCCTCAGAAAGGAATGTGCTTGGCACTTTGGAAGAAGAAGCTTCCTCTGCGTTTCCTCTCCTCTCCAGGCCCTCAGCTCAGGAGCAGCCTCGCCCTGGAGGAGCTGCTCTCCCCTCCCAAAAGGGACTCACTAGGTGTGTAAGGAGGGGAATGCTCTGGTCTGGGGGTGTCAGGAGAGCAATCCAGGGCATCGGGAAGATGGCAGGCGAGGCCTCAGTGGCTCATCTGGGAATAATTGCTCTGGTAATTATGAAGATTACACATGCAAATGACTCTAATTTACATGCCATCTCCAGGTGGTGGAAAGGTCATCTATAATTGACTAGCTCCTTCCTGCCATGGGTAGACGGGCTAGGCTGGGGGCTCCCTGGGGAGGGGGCAAGACATCTCTGCTTTGGAGTCCACAAGGGGGGCCCTGGTGACCTCCTCTTCCTTTCTCCCCTCCCCTCTCTTCCCTTCTCCTCTCCTTTCTCCCTTTCCCTCTCTTCTCTTCTCCTTCCCTCTCCTCTACTCCCCTCCCTTCCCTTCTCCTCCTCTGTCTTCTCCTCCCCTCTTCTCTCTTCTCTCCACATCTCTCTTCTCTTCTCCCTTCTCCTTTCTCCTCCCTTCTTCTCCCCTCCCCTCCTTTACCCTCATCTCCTCCCCTCTCCTCTCTTCCCTTCTCTTCTCCTCTCCTCTCCTGTCTTCTCTCCTCTCCTCTCCTCTCTTATTCTCTCCTCCCCTTTCTCAGATTAACCTTAACCTGGACCTTTAAAGGGAAAGGAAGGAACTAACTCTGCCACCCCTCTAGTTCCTAGAACACACATTTCTCATTCACAATAAAATAATGCAGAATGATTCTACTCCACACTTCACTCTCCCATCATCCCCCACTCTCCTGAGGTTTAGTGACTTTCCCAAGGTCACAGTAAGTGAAAGAGGCAGAATTTGATTCCAGTTCTTCTGTGGGACTTGAAGATATGAGGACAAGAGATGAGGAAAGACAGAAAGGGTAAGTGGGTGCTTGGCAGGAACCATGATGAACTCTTAAGAGATGCTAACCCTCTCTTTTGGCCCATATAATATAATATAACAACAATTACAGTCCTTGTTGTTTGGATATTTGCCATCCCCACACATATCCTGCCATCTTCCCTCTCAGTGCCTTTTCTGACATATCACTGGGGAAGTTCTCCCTCTTCATCTTTGTTCTTCATTTCCTTGGCTTCCTCCAAGGCTCAGCTCAAATGCTACCTTCTTCAGGAACCTTTCCCTTGTTCCCTTAGCTGCTTGTGCCTTCTGTACTTAGATGGCTGTGGAATTGTTTACTAATGTATAATCTTCCTCATTGGAATGCCCTTGTGAGCAAGGACTGTCTTTTGCCTCTCTTTATAGCTCCAACTCTTAGTACAGTGCCTGGCACATAGTACATGTTTAATAAATGCCTGTTGATGACTGGTTTAGAATCATAATTTTAGAGCTAAAATTGTATTCAGATATCATCTATCTAATCCAACCACTTCACATTTTACAGAAGAGGAAGTTAAGATCCAAAGAAGTTTAGTGATTTTTGTAAGGTCACACAGGAAGAGAAAGAAACAGGATTTGAATTCATCTCCTCTGACTCTAAATCCAATGCTCTTTCTGGTATACTGTTTTTTAAACCCTTACCTTAGAATTTTTTAAACCCTTACCTATTTAGAAACAATACGAGGAATTGGATCCAAGACAAAAGAGTGGTAAGGACTAGGCAACTGGGATTGTGTCACACAGCTTTGTCTAAGGCCAAATCTGAACCCAGGACTTCTCATCTCCAAGCCTGGTGCTCTTTCTACTGAGTCACCTAGCTGTACCCCCACATCCCAATAATATTTATTAAGGTTGATTCTGTGGGATACTGTAGTAGCTAGGGGAGCAAAATGGGTAAAATGCTGTCCTTGAAGTCAGATAGACCTGAATTCAAATCCTCCCTCAGATACTTCTTAGCTGTGTGACTCTGTTCGTCACTCTTTTAGCCTCAGTTTTGCCATCTGTAAAATGGGGGTAATAACAGCACCTTTTTCACAGGATTGCTATGAACCTCAAAGGACTCTATGAGTGCAAGCCAGCAAAAAGAAGAGGAAAAAAAAGAAAAGGAAGAGAAAAGAGACTGAGGGAAAGTCTTGTTTGGGGTTTTGTGTTTGTAGCCCTAGCACTTAGCACGTTGCCTGACACCAAGTGGGCACTTCCAAAATGCTTGTGGAATTGTTGAATAGCTAAAGAAAATGAACTAGAGAACAGTCTGAGCAAAGATGCCTTGGTATCAGAGCCCTGGTTCTAATTGGGGGCCAATAAGCCGCCCAGGGACAAAGACTTGGGTAGAGAGATAATAAAATGAGGCAAAACTGGGAAGTTCATACCAATAATCTGCATGAAATCATGTTTTAAAACTTATAACACACTCTACAGACTGAATATTATCCCATTTGGTCTTCCAAGGTGGGCACCACAGGTATTTATTATCTGCTCTATTATACAGATGACCACAAAGAGTCAGAAAAGTTCAGTGATTTGCCCCCAAATCTCGGAGCCACGGAGTGTTTAAGACAGATTTCTGTCTCCAAGTCCAACGCTGCTTCCACAATACTCACAAAACAAGGTGGCACCAAGCTGTGAAGAGCCTTGAACACCAGACAGAGGAGTTTAAAGCTTATTTGGTCAGCAGTAGAGGACCAGCAATGTTTCTTGAGCAGAGAAGGAATAGGACTGAAGGTATGGGTGAGAAAGATTGGCAAGGCCAGATTTGAATCTAAGACCTCTATCCACTGAGCTACCTAGCTGCCCCAGCTCAATACCTTCTTTTTTAAAAAAAAAACAACCTTACCTTACATCTTAGAATCGATATCGTGTATTGGTTACAAGGCAGAAGAATGGTAAGAGCTAGGTAATGGGGATTAAATGACTTGCCGCACTGCATCTGGATGATTTGAACTCAGGACCTCTCATCTTTAGGCTTGACTCTGTATCCACCGAGCCACTTAGCTGCCAAGGAGTGTTAAAGGCAGACTCCCAGCTCCAAATCCAGTGCTCTTTCTCCAATACTCCAGAGACAATATGGTACGAGGTTGTAAAGAGCCTTGAATGCTAGACAGGCATTGCTTTATACCTTCTTGATTCTTTAGTTAGTATTTGAGGCCAGATTTGAACCCAGGAAAGCGTAGGCAGGAAGACCTCTTGGGAAGCCATTGCAATAATCCAAGTGGGTACTAATAAGGACTCTAAGCAGGATGAAGGGAGTGCGAAAATAGTGATGTTTTAGAGATTCATTTGACAGCACCATATAACTGCTATTGTTCAATCATTTTATGTCCTGTTCAACTCTTCATGATCCCATTTGGGGTTTTCTTGGCAGAGATACTGGAGTGATTTGCGTTTCCTTCTCCAGCTCATTTAGCAGATGTGGAAACTGAGGCCAACGGGGTAAAGTGACTTGCCCAGGGTCACACAGCTAGAAAGTGTCTGAGGCCAGATTTTTAACTCAGGAATAAAGAGATGAATCTTTCTGATTCTAGACCAGGTACACTATCCACAGTGCCATCTAGCTGCTCACATAATTGATGGGAAGGTGAGGGAAAGGGAAGGCATATTTTCATGGAAATATGACCATAGCCTGACATGGCAAAGATAGGTCTTACTGGCAGTTCACATATATATAGCACTTTAAATAGATTCTTTCATTTGAACTGCAAAACTACACTATTAGTGTCTTGTTGAATAGGAAGCTTTTGAAAAGAAGTAAGATTAATGATAATTGTATAAAAAAGAAGAAAAATAAAATTGATGAATTATTTAAAAATACAAATAAGAGAGCAAAAGAAAATCCAGTTAAGCTATGCAATGTTAAAACTATCATGTTAAATTTGAGATACATATGTTTAAAAAACTTTATGCAATGGAGATTCATATGTGGTCTTCTTTTCTATTCTTTGAATGTAGAAATGTTCATGTTTGTTAATGGTTATTAAAATTATAGGAATAAAGGAGAAAATGTTAAAACAACAACACTGTACGATGGGTACTACAAGATGGTCACCCCTGTTTTGTTATTGTTCAGTCATGTCCAACTCTACATGACCTCATTTGAGGTTTTCTTGACCAAGATACTAGAGTGGTTTGCCATTTTCTTCTCCAGCTCATTTTACAGATGAAGAAACTGAGGCAAGCAGGGTCAAGTAACTTCCCCAGGGTCATATTACTAATGAGTGTCTCATTCTTGTTTTACATATGAGGAAATAGATGCTCAAAAAATCTGACATGGTCATATAATTAAATATCATAGGTGTGTGAATTTAATATAAATTCTATCCCTTGTTCCTTTTGGAAATCCATTTTGGTTGGTATCAGTCCCACCCTTTGACCAGCTGGGTGAGTATCTGTACTAAGGAAGGATGCCAGAGAGACCTCATTGTTCCCTGGCCTCTCAGAAGAGGCTGGCCTCTAGTCCCGAATGACTCTTGGCATCCAGAAGAGGGTTGAAGTCGTCTTTCCAACCAGAGAGACTCAGAAGGACTGAAATTAAAGGCTTTAATAAGAGAAGGAATTGAGGAAGTGAGATTTTGGGCATTCCATTCTTGACTTGTTTGGGCTAGAGACTCTTGCTGAGATGGTCACTTTTGGCTGGCAAACAAAGACAAGCAAGGCAAACTCAGGTTAATTAGGTGATCTGTGATTTTCTCTTTCTCTTTACGTTTTACTAATAAATAATTATAAATTAATATACAATCTCTCCAGAGAATTTTAATCATGACACAGGAAAGATTTGAATCTAGGTCTTCAAGACTATCTCTCTGTCTCTTAAGCCTCTCCACTATGTGAACTAAGTGTGGTCCCATAGTAGAAAAAGTGAAGACAGAAGGCGGAATGGGTTCAGAAGGGAAGATGTTGAATTTAATTTAGAATACATTGAGTCTAAAAGGCTAGATGTCTAGAGAGGAACAATACTGTAGGAATTTGAAGAAGCAAATCTAGAGCTCTGATGTGGGCTCAGGACTGAAGACAGAGATCTGTTAGGCATCAATCTACCTAGAAGTGATTGTCATGAGAGTACATGAAATAGCCACTGCAGAGAGAACAGAAAAAGGAGGATAATAAGCTAGTGAAGGAGACAGAGAAAATTTGATTATAGAGGATGGAAGAGAATCAAGAAGGTATAGAGCTAAAGTAACTAGGTGGTTCAGAGGATAGAAAATCAGGCTTGGAGATGAGAAGTTCTGGGTTCAAATGTGACCTCAGGTACTTCCTACTTGTGTAACCCTGAATAAGTCACTTAACCCCATTTGCCTAGCCCTTAATGATCTTTGCAGTATTGATTCTAAGATGGAAGGTTAGAGAGGAGGAGGAGGAGAAAGAGGAGGAAGAGGAGGAGGAGGAAGAGGAGGAGGAGGAAGAGAAAGAGGAGGAAGAGGAGGAGGAGGAGGAAGAGGAGGAGGAGGAGGAAGAGGAGGAGGAGGAAGAGGAAGAGGAGGAGGAAGAGGAAGAGGAGAAAGAGGAGGAGGAGGA
>NC_058133.1:261468555-261485408 GCF_016433145.1 Gracilinanus agilis | reverse complement strand
GCATGGGTCGGGGTGGACATGATTGGGGATGTGGACTCGAAACTACCACACCAATGCAACCACCAACAATTTGGAAATAGGTCTTGATCAAGGACACAAGACAAAACCAGTGGAAATGTGCGTCGGCCATGGGTGGGGGGAGAGTGGAGAGTGAAGGGGAAAGTAGGAGCATGAATCATGTAACCATGTTAAAAATGATTATTAATAAATGTTAAAAAAAAAAAAAAGAAGATATGGGAAGCAAAGTGGAGATGCAAAGTGGAGAACATTTGGATGAAAATCGATGAAAACAAAAATAGAAGCAATAATGCCGAACCATTGGGCCAGAAGAAGAAACAGATGAAGGGCTCTGGAAACAGATTATAAACCTTTAATGGAAGCATGGTAGGAAAGTGATGGAGGAATTCAATTATCTGAATTGGCTGAAGGAGAACAGAGGACCTGGTCACAGGTCCAGGACCAAGAGGAGTGCTTGCACTTGCAGCTGCAGGGGACCAGGTATCCTACCTGGATAAAGACCAGAATGCAGACCAAAAGAGCAGTAACCACACCTTTCCCCAGATCATACCACCTTGAAAGCACTTAAAACTTGCAGACTCTGAAAACAGCAGCATAAAAATGTCTGACACCCAAAAGTGAGCAGAGCTCAACTTAGGAAAAGGTTCAAAATCAAGAAATGGGTTGGAAAAAAATGAACAAACCACAACAACAAAAAAGAACTTGATCATAAAAAGGCTACTATGGTGGTGAGGAAGACCAAGACATAAACTCAGAAGAGAACAATGTGAAAACAACTATAAAACAACTAAGCCTCAAAAAAAAATGATGGATAAATGATGCCAATAGATTTGCTCTATTATTGCCACAAACCCTCAAATTGTTAAAAAAAAAAAAAAAGCTTCAAAGTGAAATAAAATGACATATGCCTATATATACTCAGCTGGATATAGAAATATAGAAATTTATCTTACACAATAGTGAAAGACAAAGGGAAGAGCATAAGAATTATGGATGGGGGAGGGAATGATAAAAGAGAGGGTGGATTAAAAGAGACAATGGTCAGAAGTAAAATACAGTTTTGAGGAAAGACTGGATAAAAAGAAATAGAGATAGATAACCAGAATAAAATAGGGAGCAAGAAAATATACAGTTAGTGTTCAGAACTGTAAATATGAATGAGAGGAGCTCATTCATAAAATGGAAGTGGATAGCAGAATGGATTAGAAACTAGAATCCAATCATATATTGTTTATAAGAAACACACTTGAAACATAAAGACACATATGGAGTTAAAATAAAGGACAACAGAAGAATCCCTTAAGATTTAAATGAAGATAAAAAAAAAAGACAAGTATAGCAAACATGATCTCAGACATAGTTAAAGCAAAAAGCAACCCAATTAAAAGAGGTAATTAGGGAAACTACATTTTTCTAAAAGGTACCATAAACAATTAAGTAATATTGAAAATAGTGAAAGTTTCTCAGATAAAGGCCTTAATTCTCAAATACATAGAGAACTGAATCAAATTTATGCAAATAAAAGCCATTCTCCAATTGGTGAAAGGTGAAGGGGGCAATTAAACAGGCAGTTTTTAAGGTAAGAAATCAAGCTATCTATATTGTATTTAGAAAATGTTTTAAGTCACTATTGATTAAGAGAAATACACAGTAAGACAACTCTATGGTACCATCTCACACTTTTGAGAAATAACAAATGCTGGAGAGGATGAGAGGAAATACATGCATTAATAAACTGTTAGTGGAGTTTTGAACTGATACAACCATTCTGGAGAACAAATATATTCTGAAGGGCTATAAAATTGTGCATGCCTTTTGACACTGCAATGCCACTACCAGATCTGTACCCTAAAGAGATTGTTTAAAAAGGAGGAGGGGAAATCTATATGTATAAAAATATTTATAGCAGCTCTTTGTGGTGGTGGCAAAGAATTAGAAATTAAGGGAATGCTCATCATTTGGGGAATGGCTATGATATATGATTGTTATGGAATACTATTGTGCTATAAGAAATGATAAGAAAGATAGTTTGAGAAAAATCATGGAAAAACCTATATGAACAGATCCAAAGTGAAGTAAAAAGAACCAGGAGAACAGTGTACACAGTAACAGCAATGTTGTAAGGATGATCAACTGTGAAAGATATGGCAAATCTGATCAATAGAATGATCCAAGATCCAAAGAACTCATGATGGGAAAAAATGTTATTTACCTCCTGAGAGAGAACCATCGAACCCCGAGTACAAATTGAAGTATAATTTTCTCACTTCCTTTATTTTCTGTGATTTTTTTTGTTAATGTGAAAATGGCTGATATAGAAATATGATTTGCATGACTTCACATGTATTATTGATATAATTTTGCTTGCCTTCTCAATAGGTAGGGAAAAGGTAGAAAGGAGAGACAGAATTTGTAACTCAATTTAAAAAGAAAAGAAAGTTAAAAATAAACTAAAACTAAAAAAGCAAAAAAAGATGATTTCTTTCAAAATTGAGGAACCAACAAAATATTTTGAAACTGAATTTCATTAAAAAATTAATTATGGAGATTTGGTAGAAAAATGATAAGCAAGCACCTAGCCAAGTTCATTACCAAGCCTGGGTGAATCATAACATAAGGTGCTGAAAATACTGATGGATGTGATTGCTGAACCAGTATCCATGAGCTTTGAAAGATCATGGAGAAAGGAAAGGAGGCTTCATGATTAGAAGAGTGAATGTTGTACCAGTGTTCAGAAAAAGGGAAGAGAATGGAATCGATGAACTTTTGACTAGTGAGATTCAGATCAATTCCTACTAAAGAGTCTAGAGACTGTTAATAACAAGGTAGTTAACTCACATCTAGAAAAGAAAGTGGTGTTTGCAGAAAATCAACATGGCTTTAGCAAGGATAGTTTGTGACAGGTACAAAGAAAGGCAAAAAACAGTTTTGGTCTTCAAGAAATTCAAATATGAGTATATGAAATAACATGTACATAGAAGATACATATGGGGTAAATTAGAGGAAATTTCAGATGGAAGGAACTAGCAATGGGGAAGACTGGGAAAAAGCCTCTTAGAAGGTAAGATTTAAGGAGAATCCTGAAGGAATCCAGGAAGGAAACCAGAAGGTGGAGCTGAAGAGAGAACATTCCAAGTATAAGGGACAGTCACCAAAAGTTGGCAGTCTGGAGATGGAGTGTTATGTTTGAGGGAAAGCAAGAAGGCCAGCATTGCTAGGGTACAAGGAGGGGACTAAAATGTAAGAAGATTGGAAAGGAAAAAGAAAGAATACTAGAAAATTCTGAAGACCCAGCAGAGGATTTTACATTGGGTTCTGAAGGTAATATGGAGCCACTGTGGGTTTGGGGTGGTGGAAGGAGATATGACAAGATCAGATTTTCTCTGATTGCTTTTGTAGCTGAGTGGAGAATGGACTGGCATGAAATGAGAGACTATCCAGAAATCCTCAGCAAGAGTCCAGAAATAAGGTGATGAGGTCCTGGCAAGTGTTTCAGAAAAGAGAAGGAGGTATTTGTGAGAAGTATTGTGAAGGTAGAAGTGATAAGACCTTGCAACAGATTGGATATAGATAAGGTGGTGAGTGAGAGAGTGAAGAGTTCAGGATAACACCAGGATTTTGAACCTGGTTAACTGGAAATATGCTGTGCCCTCAGCAGTAGTAGGGAAGTTTGGAAGAACAGAAGGTTAATCTATGGGGAATCCTGCTTGAAAATTCAACAGGCAGTCAGAAATGTGAGGTCAGGAGAGTAAATTAGGGGTGGATAAATTGATCTGAAGATCATTTGTGACAATAATTGAAACCAGGGGAAGTGATGAGATCTCAAAGTGCAATAGTATAGGAGAGAAATTGATCCAAGGCAGAGCCTTGAAGAAGGAGGGAGGGGGACACCCAAGGTTAGTAGGAGTGATCTGGATGAAGATCCCAGATGGGAGATTGAGAAGGAGCAGTCAGACAAATTGGAGGAGAACCAAGAGAGGGTAGAGTCAAAACAATCAAGAGCGAAGAGAGTATCAAAGTGAAGAGGATGTATCAAAGGTTGTAGAGAGGTCAAAAAGGATGAAGATTGTGACAAGGGCATTCGATTTGGCCATTGAAAGATTGGAGAGAAAAATTAGAGAGAATGATGAATGATGAGTTTGATTGAATGTGGATGAATTGAATATGAGTTCTTGAAAGATAAGACCAGAAGCCTAACTATAAAGAATTCAGAAGAAAGCAAGAAAGGCAAGTGAGGTGGCTCAATGCATAAAGTGCCAGACCTGGAGATGGAAGGACCTCGGTTCAAATCTGACATTTCCCAGCTGTGTGACCCTGGACAAGTCATTTAACCCCAATTGTCTAGCCCTTACTGTTTTTCTCCATTGGAATTGACATTCAGTATTGATTCTAAGATATAAGATAAGGGTTTTTAAAAAGAAAGTGAGAGGAAGTAGAGACATCAATTCAGAACTGGTGGAATAGTTATTGATGGTTTAGTGTCAGCTTGGGAGATGGTCTTTAATAGAGTACCCTAGGGATCTTTTCTTGGCCTTGTGCTGTTTCAAGATCATGCCATCTAATGAACTTTTGAATTACTAATTATTAATGGTTAATTTAAGGAATTAGGGATTTTTATCCTGGAGAAGGGCAGACAGGGAGGACATGATAACTGTACGTGTATATGAAAAGCTATGATATGAAAGAAGGACTATATCTGTTCCTTTAAACATTGTTCTGTTTATTAATGAATCAATAAGCATTTATTAAGTGACTACTGTATGCCAGGTACAGTGGTAGGCACTAGGGATACAATGACAAAAGGGAAACAAATAGTCCCTGTCCTTGCATTTCAATGGAAGAGACAACTTGTACATATGTTTGTTGTTCAGTCCTGTCTGACTCTTCCTGACCCCATTTGGGGTTTTCTTGGCCAAGATACTATAGTGGTTTATCATTTCCTTCTCATTTTAGAGATGGAAAAACTGAAACAAACAGGGTGAAAGTGACTTGCCCAAGGTCAAATAGCTAACAAGTGTCTAAAGCCAGATTTGAATTCAGGAAGATGAGTTTTCCTGACTTTGGGCATGGCACTCACTTCACCACCTCACTGTCATGCTTATAAATTAGATACAATCCACAGATACAAAGTTAACTTGAGGAGTAAGATGGGGAAAGATATGAACAGCTGGGGAGATGAGGACGGTCTAGGAGAACTAGAAGCAATTGAAAGAAGTTTTAAAGAGATACATTAGGGTTTCTGCAAGGAAAAACTTCCTAACAACGAGAGCCATCCAACAGTAGAATGGATCTGCTTAGGAGAAAGTAAGCTATCCCTACTTGGATGTCTTCCTTTAAGGTTGCATAACTATTTGTTGGAAGTATTATAAGGAGGTGTTCTTGTTCAGGTAGGGACTAGACTGAATGAACTGGACTAAATTCAACTTTGAGATTCTATAATTTAGTGAGATGTGGCATCATGGTAGGAATTAGCTCTAATGAATTTAGTGAATTAGCTAATTTGACTGAAAGGAAGAAATAAGAAAAGCAAATTACCAACATAAAAGTGAAAAAAAGAGAATTCACAACAAATAAAGAAGAAAAAAAGGTTATAATATGAAACTTTTTCCCAACTATGTAACAATAAAATTGACTACTTTATGTGAAATAAATTAATATTTATAAAAGCATAAAATACCTAAATTAACAGAAATAGGAATAGAGAATTTAAACAACCCAGCTTCAGAGAAAGAATTTGATCAAGTTATATGAATTTCCAGAAAAAAAAAACTCCAGGACCAGATGGATCTACAAATGAATCTATTTCATGTTCAAAGTACAATTCCAATACCACATAAATTGTTGGCAAAAGTAGAAGGCACTCTACCAAATGTCTTCTATTACACAAAAATGGTTTATACATAAACCAGGGAGAGTCAAAACAGACAAAGAAAACTATTTCAATATCTCTAATGAATATTGATGCAAATATTTAAATAATACAGTAAAGAGGCTAAAACAGCACATTATAAAGACTATGCACTATGGTTAAATTAGATTGAAACCAGGAATACAGAAATAGATTAATATTAGATTCCTAAGCAACAGCCTGACAAGACTGAGTCAAGATTTGACAACTTTATTGTCTGTATATTATTCCTATTCTCCTAAAACTTTGAGCCTTCACTATAATCCATTAGAGCTGACATTAATAATAATGTGATTGATTCTTTTATTGCTTTTAAAGTTGATAAAGTTCTTTTCTTCTTTAAAGAATTCTGAATTTCATGAACATAAAGTAAAATGATCATTTCCCTAAACACTGTAGAATAGAAAGGTTTTGTCTATAAAACTCTGAATCTCCATTTTTTAGCTCTTGCTTTTCTTTTAGAGTATATAACAAATAAAACGTGTATTTGCAATGCTATCCTGATTAGCTATAATTCCTCCTGGTCCTATTTTTGTTCTCTTTTCATTTCTTTTTATTTGGGAACTCTATTCCTCCCTCCTCCCAACCCCAAACAAGTCCTACTCAGACTCCTCTCCTACCTCTTTCACAAGATCTTCCTTGACCAGCTGACTCACAGTATTCTTACTGATACCTACCTATTGTACTGCTAGTGAGCATGACAGATGTGGTATACTCCAACTGATTCACAGTTATTAGTTTTATCTCCTCGTAGGTATTCATTTGGTATTCAAATGGTCCATGGTGGCAAATCCAAGGCATGTGTGCCAGAGGGGGCATTCAGAGCCCTCTCTGTGGGCACACACACCATCACCCCAGCACAGAGTTCACCAGAGTTCGTTACTTGAAAGCCAGAGGGGTGTGGGACTGGGCTGTTCCCCTCCCCCTCTCCACAGGTGCCTGAAGACATTTCTTACATCACTTGCCCCTCTAAAAGGTTCACCATCATTGTCCTAGGTATTCATCTGATCAACCACATTCTAAGTTCTTTGAAGCATGAACTGGGTTTTATTAACCTTTGAATCTCACAGGAGTGTGGAACTTTCCCCAACAGCCTTATACAATATTGGACACATAAGAGATTCTTAGTAATTCATTTCAAGTAAAAAAGAATTTATTAAGGGACTTAATAAGTCCAAAAGCTGGGCTAAGCACTGGGGATACCAAAAAAAAAAGGCAGAAACAGTCTATGTTCTCAAGGATCTCACATTCTTAATATGTATTGACTAAGACTTGTAGATACAAAGGCTGGAGTGATGGAAAGAAAGGACATTAGTGTTGCATCAGAAGACTTGGGTTTAAGACCCAAGTATAGAGCTAGAAAGGACCAGCTAATTAGTCAAACCTTCTCATTTTATTCATGAGATCTACAGAAATGAATAGTCTTGCCCAAGGTCTTTCAGAAAGTAAACATTAGAGATAGCATTTGAACCCACATTTTCTGAACCCAAATTCAACATTCTTTCTATTGCCCCAAGGCTGATATTTCCTGAAAAACAAGGAAGTCTACACCAGATGGTTAAGGAGACGTTGACGTCTTGACCACGGCAGTAGTCCTACTCAACACCCTCTGGGTGGGTTTAACATCTGCATGGCTTTCAGCAAGTTGTTCAATCTCTCTAAATCTCACTTTTTTCTGTAAAATGGGCATAATAATACCTGCACCCAAATGTGACTTTTGTATGTGGACATTCTGGTTTCTGAATGAGGCAAAGAAAGGAAAAAAACATTTATATGACGAAAACTGATGAAAGTTATCTTGAAAAGAAATATAGCATCTCAGACAAAATATTGAGATGAATTACATTCAGAGGATGAGATAGAGAACTCCTTAGACGAACATACTGAGAGGGTCTATTGTAGAGTAAATTAGAGCCTGAGGTAATGATGGCTGAAGAACCTTGTGGTCCAACAACTCATTTGAGTTTAAGACTCTACAGAATTTATATTAAGTTATAACTAAAGCCTTTCCATCAAATAACTGACAAGAGATTATGAGGATATTATATAAGAACTCTAGGAATCACATTTGATAGATATAATTGTCAAAATTTTTAAGTTAGAGATGAATCACCGCTTTTTAAAGAGGTATTGATTTGAAGCATGAAAATCAGAGAAGAAGCTAGCAGAAAATGAATGGAAAAGGAAGAGAAGAGATTCATAAGGAGTCAGAGGCAGAAGGCACAGGAAGTCATGAGAAAAGCTGCTTCCAGAATACAGCAAAATGATGGGTTGAGACAGCTGAGAGCTGACTGAATCCTGAAAGGGGCTAAAACTTCTAGAGGAGATCTAAATCCTGCTGCTATGTGAAGAGCAAGCTGGGCTTATACTCTCCAGAGCCATCAAGTGCCTGAAAGAGGGATATACTCTTATGGGAGCCGGGGAAGGGGGGCTAAATTTGCCTCTGCTCCCTGTAAGAAGACTTGATTGAATAAAACAGAAAAGTTTTTTGGCCCTATCACTGTCTATAGCTTGTCGTAAAGGAGAAATTCCTTATAACCCCAAGGTAGATTTGAAGAACATGGTAGTTTCCTGGCTTAGGAAAACCAGCAATTTTTCCACAGAGGCAAATGGGAGTGGTAGAGTGCGGGGTGAGCATGGTGGGTGGGTGACTCACCTAGGGTTTGACTGAAGGGGAAGGAAAGGTCATCTGAGACAATGCAACATTTCTAAGCTGCTGACTAGGAAAGACTTATTCTCCAAGAAGCTACTGCTGTTCCTAAAAGCAAGGCAATCAGGAGGAGAAGCTTCCTCAGCAGAGGATGCTCTAAATTTCATACCCTGGCTAAGGGGGGTTAGAGGGGGTTTGGGGGAGAGGAAAAGAACATGAAATATGTAACTATGGGAAAATATTCAAAATAAAAATTTTAAAAATAAAAATAAATGTCATGCCCTGTAACAAAGGTCTAGTGTCTGCACCATAGATTCAGCTCTGTCCATTAGCACCATTCATTCACCAAACGTTTATTAGGCTTCTATTGTCTGTTCCAAGCCTATAACCCAATGAGATCAGAGAAAGAGGAAAAGGATCTATATGTGCAAAAATATCTATAGCAATTCTTTTAGTGATGGCAAAGAATGGAAAACTAAGGAAGATGTCCACCAAGTAGGGGTTGACTGAACAAATTATGAATATAAGGGAATACTATTATTCCCTTATAACAAATGGCAAAAGGTACAGTTTCATAGAAACTTGGGAATTTATGAACTGATGCAGAGGAAAAGTGAGTAGAACCAGAAGAAGAATCACAGTGATATAAAAGGTCCTCCACCAGGCCAAAGGACCAATGATGAAATGTGGCACCCACCCTGAGCCATCCTGGGCAAGGTATTTAAGCTCTGACCATACCAGGTAGCTCTCTGTAAGAAAATAAATTGCAGAGTCCCTTTTTACTGACCAGCAATAACTTGAAATAATGAAATGGTGGGTGGAATGATAGAGACATCGTGGATTCAAGATGCAAAATGAGACATACATTTTTAGAAGTGGCTAATGTGGAAATTTGTTTGCTTCACCATGTATATTTGTTATTAGGGTTTTGTTTTTCTTTTTTTTTTTTTTAAATTTTTAAACCCTTACCTTCCGTCTTAGAATCAATACCGTATATTGGTTCCAAGGCAGAAGAGTGGTAAGGGCTAGACAATGGGGGTTAAGTGATTTACCCAGGGTCACACAGCTGGGAAGTGTCTGAGGTCAGATTTGAACCCAGGACCTCCCATCTCTAAGCCTGGCTCTCAATCCACTGAGTCACCCACCTACCTCCTGTTTTTCTTTTTGATTTGGGCAAAGGAGCAGGAGGGAGAGAAAATAAATGCATATTAATTGAAAAATAAAATAATTTTTTAAAGTTCCCCTTGAGTGTAGAATTCCATGCTGGATCTAAAAGGAATAGAAAGTTTAGATAAGTACAAACTATTTTACAAAGAATGTGTGTGTGTGTATATGTATGTGTGATGCATATATATATATGTATACCCATGTGTATATACATATGTGTCTTGTGTATAGATGTATAAATCTATTTACACAGGGTATCCCCAAAGTCTTGGTGCATTGTTAAGCTTTAATAGCTTAAAATTGCTTCTAAGAATACCCTGTGTGTACATATATATAATACATATATGTGTATAAAATGCAAAATATATATATTAGAAATATGGTAAAGGAAATTCCTTACCAGGTGTTCCCTATGCCCTAAACTGAAGAAATTCTAGTAAAAATATGCAAGATAGACATAGCTATAGATGGAATATGCCTTGGGCATGTACTGACTGAGTCGCCCTGGGCAACTTCTCTAAGACAGTAAATTGCAGTCCTTTTTGACTGCCCAGGGATTCCCTGTAATAACGAAATCGCAGGTTACTGTCCAAAGTATGCAGTCATGCAAACAGCTTACATTCCTAGAGCACTTTCAGTTTGCAAAAACTCTTTTCCTCACCACAACCCTGCAAATTAGGGTAGTGCAAGGATTACTATCACTCTTGTTTTACAGATCAAGAAACTGAGGCTCACATAGGAAAAATTACTTGCCTGAACAAAACTAAGAAGTCACAGAATCATATAATCTCAGAGGACCTCTGAAAGAAATAACCAGCAACCATCTAGTCAGCCAGTCTATGTTATTAATAATTAAACATGTATGGGGGGCGGGGAGAAACGTAGTCTCTGCCCTAAAGGAGTTTACAATCTAATTGGGGGAGATTACATACAAAAAGAAGTTGACTCCAAGCAGAGCAGCTGATGGGAAATGAAGAGATGTCTAAATAGAGGTAGTGAGAGGAGCTGTCCATTCCACCTTCTAATGAGAAGGACCCAGAGGCAGAGGATACTATTGAGGTGTGAATTCCAAAGCTGAAATGGTCTTGCAAAATGTCTTCATTTCTCATGGCACCCAGGATAGCCATCTCCTCTTTTCCCATCTGGCTGTACTCCTTCGGACTTCTCCACCATCTTGTAAAACTCATTCCTGATTAGGAATTCCTTCTATAACAACCCTACGTGTTATTCAAATATGGTGTGTTCAAGTGTGGTTCAGTGTTGGTGTTCAAATTTGGCCTCAGATTTTTAACACTTGAATGACCTCAGCCAAGTCATTTACCATCTGTTTGCCTCACTTCCCTCATCTGTAAAATGAGGATAATAATCACATCTACCGCCCCCCCCCAGATTATTGTGAGGATCAAATGAGATAATATATGTAAAGTGCTTTGCAAACCTTAAAGCAATATATAAATGTTAAATATTGTCTAAATATTCTCCATTCCATTTTTAGACAACTCTAATTGCTAGAAAGTTTTTACTCGTGAAGAGCCAAAATCTGCTTCTCTCCAGTTTCTGCCCATTGCTCCTAGTCCTACTTCCTAGGGCCAAGAAGAACAAGTTTAATTCTTCTTCCACAGGGCAAGCTTCCAAATATTTGAAAGCATCTCTTATATCCCTCCCCCAAATCTTCTCTTCTCTAAATTAAATACTCTTACTTTCTCTATATCCCAGTATTTATAACCCAAGATCTCTGGTCCCCCACCATCCTAGTCTCACTCTTTTAGCCAAGCTTCAACTCACAGATGTCCTTCCCAAAGCATGGAAGTCATAACTGAGCACTTCCCTCCCAGAGGTATCAAAAAGCTGAGATAATATTTGTAAATTACATAACATATTGCCTGGCATGTGGCAGGTGCTTATTAATTGCTTGTTTCCTTCTTAAAACTAGGTATATGTTTGGAGTTCTTTGATTTCCGAGGATGCTTTATAAACCAATTCTAAAACCTTCATTTTGCAAGCCTATGAAAGGATGCCTTATTCTCTAAAGTCACTACAAATTTAAACACAACCTACCCTAGATAGGAAGCCTAGGTATGTTTGGGTTTGTGTGTAAAATTAGATGGCGTTTTAAGTATTTTTAAAAGGTACTGGATGTGAAAAGGAGTTCATATTTTGTATGAAGCCCTGAATGGATGTGTTATAATGGAATAAAACTGGCTGTTGGAAGAAAGAAATCTGACAATCAGGTTTGGACAATGGATATCACTGAAAAGTGGAAGTTAATCAGACAATAAACATTTATTAAGTCTCTTCTATAAGCCAGGAAGGCAGATTAGCCAAAAAAACCGAAATCCAAGGATCAAAGGCAGACTCAGGCAGATGGGAGATTCTGAATTCAAACCTAACTTCTCATACTAGCTGTGTGACCCTGGGCAAGTCACTTAACTCCAATATCCTAGCTTTTACTGCTCTTCTGCCTTGGAACTGATACTTAGTGTGATTCTAAGACAGAAGGTAAGGGTTTAAAAAAAATTCCAAAGGCTATGTTTGGCAAAAAAAAAAAAAAAAAGCCTATAGTCTCAAGGTGAGTGAAGAGAGTCAAATTGACAGAAAGCTTAGAGGGATGGTTCATATGTTGGATCAGAGAGTCAAATTCTAAAAGATTTACACCAATGTTAGAACTTTGAGACAATCTGAAAGAAACTAAATCAAGTAATGATATAAAGTTCTTCATTTCTGGTTTAAAAAATCAGCTTCACATGTAAAACTTCACATGATTTCTGGCTCTCTTCCCAGGACTACCAATTTAGGAAGGACTCCAGTGTTGCTTCAACTCTCTCTTGCCTTGATTCTCTAAACTACACATCTTGCCACATTAACTCCTCCTATCCCTTCTAGAATTCCTCTTTGTTTTATCTTCTGCTAACAGATATAAGCTTTATTTATTTTTATCTATCTAAGCAAAGTCAACAAAATCAGAGGAAAGATAAGAAGATAAAGAAGAGGAAGGGAGTGATAAAAGGAAGGAGGAAGAAAAAGAAATAAGGGAGAGAGGGTAAAAGGAAGGAAGGAAGGAAACAAAGAAGGAAGGAAGGAAATAAAGAAGGAAGCACTATGCTAAGCACTACAAATATTATCTCATTTGAGTCTTACAATAACTCTCTTAGGTAGGTGCTGTGGAAATCAATAAATACTACAAATCAAAAATTGGTTTATTGTTTTGTTGATTGTCTACACTTAAGAAAGTGATATAGGGCAGCTGGGTAGCTCAGTGGATTAAGAGCCAGGCCTAGAGACTGGAGGTCCTAGGTTCAAATCCGGCCTCAGACACTTCCCAGCTGTGTGACCCTGGGCAAGTCACTTGACTCCCATTGTCCACCCTTACCACTCTTCCACCTAGGAGCCAATACACAGAAGTTTAAGGGTTAAAAAAAAGTGATAGATCATCCAGGAAAAGAACTGTGGGAGTAGAAACAGAAGAAAAACATCTACTTGATCATATGGGTCAATGGGGATATGATTGGGGATACAGACTCTAAACCAGTGATGGGCAAACTTTTTTAAAGAGGGGGCCAAAGGAAAGGAAATGCTCATCTGTCAGTCTGTTTCTAGGGCAACTCTTTCGAAGTTTCATTGTATTGTATCCTACTCATTGTATTCATCAGATTAGGAATAATGTCCAAGGGCCAGATAGAACATTTCAGGCCGTATCTGGCCTGCTGACCATAGTTTGCCCATCACTGCTCTAAATGATCACCCTAATGCAAATATTAATAATATGAAAATAGGTCTTGATCAATGACACATGTAAAACCCAGTGGAACTGCTCCTTGGCTATAGGAGGAAGATGGAAAGAGGAGAGGGAAAGAACATGAATCATGGAATCGTGGAAAAATATTCTAAAATAGATAAATGAACTTTTAAAAAAAGTGATAGAAGAGAAGACGATAGTAATGTAGATTAAACTTAAAGGTGTGAAGAATACTTTCAAACTCTTAACCTTCTGTCTTAGAATCAATACTAAGTATTGGTTCCAAGGCAGATGGGTAGTAAGGGCTATGAAATTAGAGTCAAGTGGCTTGCCCAGAGTCACATAGCTAGGAAGCATCTGAGGCCAGGTTTGGAACCCAGGACCTCTTCACTCCCAGCCCTACTCTCTATTCACTGAGTTACCTAGATGCTCCTGTAGGGTACATTTTTCAGTTTTGCTTGTTAAACATTTACCTGTACATCATTCAGAAAAACAAAACAAAACAAAATCACAATAATTAGATCTATCCAAAAAGTAAATGAACTAATTCCCTGGGGAAGGTAGCAGGTTCTCTCACTAGAATTCTTCCAGTAGTGGCTGAATTGGTTTGGAGATGTAAAGTGGAAGCTCCAATCGAATATCAGCTTCTTGAGGGCAATGGCCGTGTTTCCTTTTGTTGTCTATATCACTTAACTCAATGCTTTGCATTTCTTACACACTTAGCAAGTACTAGTTTGGACAGGGTTAGGTATCAAAGAAGGGATTTGTAGATCAGAGGGTTGGACTGACTTGTCCCCTGAGGTTTCTCCCAATTATGAGATTTCTGGAGTGCTACCTGTGCATTTTATAACCATACAGTGACTTACAGCAACAGCAGCAGCAACTTCTTTTTATCCTCTAAAACTGACATTCATTGTCACTCAGGTTTAGAGTTGTAAAGACAGCTCTAAAGTTGTAAGTATTATGAAGACAGATTAATTCCCTCTAGACATTCTGCCTGGCTTTTGGTGGTTCCTACCCATTAGATAACCTATGTGTAGGCTGAGATCTCCTGAGAAAGTAGAGAAACCAGGATCACTCATTGATGCATTACATACTAAAATATAACTCTATTAAATTTGTGACGGGTAGAGTTCTGCCCTCCCACTTCAATTAACAAGCTGCTCATTGTTCTGATATCTTTATCAGGAAAGCCTGCCTCTTTGAGTTACAGAATCTATAAAATGATAATTTATTGTTTAAAATCTGTACAAATAAGCTTGAGGGCAGCTAGGTGACACAATGGATAGAGTGCCAGGCCTGCAGTCAGAAAGACTCATCTTCCTGAGTTCAAGTCTGGCCTTAGACACTTCCTAGCTGTGTGACCCTGGGCAAGTCACTTTAATTTTGTTTGCCTCAGTTTCCTCATCTATAAAAAGATCCAGAGAAGGAAATGCAAACCTTTCCAGTACTGCTTGCCAGGAAAACAGATAGACAGACAGATTAGATAGATAGATAGATAGATAGATAGATAGATAGATAGATAGATAGATAGACAGATAGATAGATAGACAAATAGATAGATGATAGATAGATACACAGACATAGATAGATAGATAGATAGATAGATAGATAGATAGATAGATAGATAGATAGATAGATAGACAGACAGATAGACAGATAGACAAACAGACACAAGTATATGTGTGTATACCCTAAGGTGAGAATTTCTTTGATTAGATCAAGAAGACAAAAATCATAATTGACTAACCTAACAAGTTAACAGGCCCTGAGAGCTCTAAACCACAGAGGTTCCTCCTCCTCCTGATCTGCCAACCTGCTTCATTATTCCCATGGGAAAACTCTCACCTAAGCCTTCCATTGATGACTCTCTCCCAGCACCAGCATTTTAGGAAGAACTACAGCCATATTTTGCCTGACTTTCATCTTGATAGTCTAGTAATTCTACCTCCTGCCATATCACTCCTGCTCCGAATATATGTTCTACCCCATTCCCATTTTTCAGCACCCTTTATGTTCTGTCTTCCCTCTATCTAAATGTAAATTCCTTGAGGGGAAGGACATTTTTGCTTGAATTTGGATCTCTAGCATCTTAACAACATTTTTGTTCTGTCTGACTCCATGACTTTTTGGACTATACTGTCCATGAGATTTTCTTGGAAAAGATGCTGGAATGGTTTGCCATTTCCTTCTCTAGTGAATTAAAGGAAACAGAGGTTAAGTGACTTGCCCAGGGTCACACAGGTAGTAAGTGTCTGAGGCTGGATTTTAATAGGTCTTCCTGACTCCAGGGCCACTGTTCTATCCACTGAGTCACCTAGCTTTCAACTATTTAGCAACATAACTGGCTCATTTGTTGTTGTTGTTCAGTTATGTCCAACTTTTTGTGACCCCATTTGGAGTTTTTTTGGCAAAGATACTGAAGTGGTTTGCCATTTCCTTCTCCAGCTCTTTTTTTTTCACTAATTAATTTTACAGATAAGGAAACTGAATCAAATAGGGTGAGGTGACTTGCTTGGGGTTACACATGTAGGAAGTATCTGAAGCCAGATTTGAACTCAGGAAGATGAGTCTTGCCTAGCATTCTATCTACAGTGCCTCCTACGTATATCTATCTGTCTATCAGACAACTCCCAGCAGTTCCACAGTTCAAAAAAGTCCAGCTCGGTGGTAAAAGGTCTCAGTTCAAGAGTTGAAGATTGTTATTCAAGTCAAGAACCAGAGAGGGAACCACTCTTGGGGTGGGATGGGGGGGACAGAAGAAAAAGTTTTTTCTTCTCCTACTCATTTCCTACCTCCTTCCATTGACCATGTAATCCAAGAGAAGTGACTAGAAGGATAAGGAAGATCTGACCAGAAGAAGAGAGAGACATACCACAGCAAAGTTAGGCTCAGCTAGATAATGGAGGATAGACAAGGAAGGACGCAACTTCAAGAAATGGGATTCCTGATGGCAAGGAGAATGCCAGCAATGAACCCTAGATAGACACCATTCCTTAGATCCCAGCAGAGCTACACCTAAAGGGAACTTAACGAGGACTCCCCGATGAAAGAAAAGGACTCCCACTTAGAAATGCAGAAGAAAAACATATGATGGATCACTTGGTTTGATGGGGATACAATTGGGGTTTTGGATCTAAAAGATCCCTCTACTGCAAATATGAATAATATGTAAATAGGCATTGAACAATGATACATGTATAAACCAGTGGAACTGCTTGTCAGCTTTGGAAGCGGGGAGGGAAGTGTGGGGGAATGGGAAACATGAATCATGGAAAAATATTCTAAATAAATAAATAAATTATAATTAGGAAACAAGGAAGAAAGAAAGGAAGGAAGGAAGGAAGGAAGGAAGGAAGGAAGGAAGGAAGGAA
>NC_058133.1:261421080-261468470 GCF_016433145.1 Gracilinanus agilis | reverse complement strand
AAAGAAAGAAAGAAAGAAAGAAAGAAAGAAAGAAAGAAAGAAAGAAAGAGACTCCCACTGCCAGAATTCCTGGAGTGCTCTTTTGCCAACATGTATATGCCTCACTGCTCTTGTAATTCGAGTTTCATCCCATTCTCCCCAGGCACCTGACATGTACAAGGAGAGAATATTGCTCTGTCTAAAAAAAAAAAGCTTTGTACCAACTGTTCTTAGGATACCACACTTAGCATAGTAAGAATACAGTAGTTATCACACCACCACTGCTACTGCCACTACTACTACTACTACTACTACTACTACTACTACTACTACTACTACTACAATGACAGTTACATGGTGCTGTGGATAGAATGTCAGTCCTGGAGTAAAGATAGATATAAATTCAAATTTGGCCACAGACACTTACTGGCTATATGACTTCGTTTTGCTTGTTAAACATATGACCCCGGGCAGGTCACTTAACCCTGTTTGCCTCACTTCCTCATCAGTAAAATGAGCCAGAAAAGAAAATGGCAAACTATTTCAGTATTTTTGCCAGTAAAACCTAAATGGGGTCACAAATCGTTGAACATGTCTAAAATGATTGAACAACTAACTTCTACTACTACTTCTATTAGATAACATTGATATAGTGTACCTACTATATTTCAGACATTGTACTAATTACAATTATTCTCTCATTTAAGCATCACAATAACTCTGAGAGGTAGGTGCTATTATTATCCCTATTTATCTAGTAAGAAAGGAAGGCATCAGGTCTCAGACACTTCCTAGCCGTGTGACCCTAGGCAAGTCATTTAACCTTAATTGCTTACCCCTTGCTGTTTTTCTGTCTTAGAGTTGATACTAAGACAAAAGGTAAAGGGTTTTTTTTTTTTTTTAAGCGAGCCAAACAAGTTAAGTGATTTGTCCAGGATCACTCAACTAGAATATATCTGAAATCAAATTTGAATTCAGGTCTTCCTGGTGCTAATTGAGGCTAGGGACTCAGAATTTATTCAAAATATATTGGCGAGAAAGTTAGCTAGGTGGCTCAGTGGATAAAGAGTCAGACCTGGAGAGGGGAAGGGTTCAAATTTGGCCTCAGACACTTCCTAGTTGTGTGACTCTGGGCAAGTCACTTTAACTAATTGCCTAGCCCTTACACTCTTCTGCCTTGGAACCTGTATTTAGTATTGATTCTAAGATGGAAGGTAAGGGGTTCCCCGCAAAAAACATGACTATCAAAATGTTAATTTTTTAAATGGCTGCATGCCCCAGGTTAAGAACCCTTGGCTTAAATAAACCTTTCACTTCCCAGGCATCCCTACAATTAATTCTCAGCTCTTGGCTGCTAATCTTCTTCCTCAGTCTGTTCTGAATTGGTTAGAATATAGGTGTTGGTTACCTCCTCACAGTTGTCCTCTAAATATCACTCTCAGATAAGGCTGAGCCACTTTTAATTTCTCCTCGATCAGGCTATACTTGGCCTGCTATTCTGAGTTCCAGCCTCAGTATGCTGTCTGCCTCTTGGCTTATTCAAAGGACTGCTCCAAATGGAAGCACATCGCATCGCTTACAGCTTCGCAGCATGACTTCCCCTTCATAGTTTTTTCTATCTCCATCTTCTAAGCTAAACCCTGCAAATTCCATAATTTTAGAGCTGGTTTCTATAGTCTCTTGCTGAAGACTTCTTACAGGGAAGAGACCTAATTAGCCCGGGCCATTGGAGCTTTGACTCAGGATAGGAAAAGTAAAGGGTTAAACAAATTTAAACATATATTCCTTCAGCAGAATAGAAAGATGTGATGGGAGCTGAAGCTCAGATGCTGACTAAGGAACACAAAAAGGAAAACAGTCCTTGTAAGAAACTGTGTGGACAGCTGCCTTCACCTTCCATCTCTCCTTCCTTTCCATAAAGAGAGCCCTACTTCGCTCTACCCTACCCATTTTTCAGCAGAAGTGGTCTGGTGAAACCCAATCTCAAGCTCTGTTACAAAATAGCAATCATCAAAATGATTTGGTATTGTGAAAAGAGAAAAGTTGATTAATGCAACAAATTAGATACAGAAGCAACTGAACATAGTTTTATATATATATAATTTAGTAAAACCAAGGGCAACACCTACTGGAGAAGAGACTTACTATTCAATAAAATTGTGGGGGGGGGGGGGACTGAAAAGCAGTCTAGTAATTATTAGGTTTAGCCAAGTATCTCATGCCATACCTAAACAAATTAGAGGGGAGAGGAAGTGGATATATTTCATAACTACCACTGTTCTGCCTTGGAACTGATATTTAGTATTGAGTCTAAAATGGAAGGTAAGGGTTTTTTTAAAAATACATAGAAGAGAACAGAAGAAAATTCACAAGGGAACATGAACAAGGACGGCAAATGTGTCGCTACTCTGTTAAATCTAATATATACTTTTTCTTTAAAAACTCTTACTTTCTGTCTTAGAATGGATACTAAGTATCTGTTGTTCCAAGGCAGAGAGGATCAGGCAATTGGGATTAAGTAATTTGCCTGGTCATATTACTAAGAGGTGTCCAAGGCCAAATTTGAACCCAGGACTATCCACCTCCAGGCCTGGCTCTCTAATGAACAACCTTGTAGCCCCAAATCTAATATATTTATTTGTTTGTTTGTTTATATTTGTTTGTTTGTTTGTTTGTTTGTTTGTTTAAACAAGCTATATATAAAATAGAGATTCCATGAAAAGGAATGAAAAATAAAAAGAAAACCTAGAGAAATGGTGAAGATAAACCTAGGGAAGTAAACTGGGAAAATTACAGAAGGCCTCAAAAAGATACAGTGTGGCTTAGCAGAACAAATATTGGTTATAGAGTCAGAAGATGTAGATTTGAATTCTTCTTGCTTTGGGGCTCTTGGGCAAATCACAAATTTCTCTAGCCCTCAGTTTCCTCATCTGCAAAAGAGAGCATCTGCCCTAGATTGGTCTTGAAGATCCCATTCAGCTCTAAAATTCTGTGATCTTCCATAGGCTAATTCTTTAAATTGACTTGAATTTAGAATGTTTAATTGGCTCTCTCTTGACATAATGTAAGATTCTTTAGTTATTTAAATGACAGAATCTGCTTTTGCCTTCCAAACACATTAGTCTCCTAAAGCACACTCCAGGGGCTGAAAAACAGGATTCTCACTGACATCATAGTGATCCCCTTGGGTCCAGTAATCTTATTCTGGGCATGAGTATCTACTACCTTTGCCACCCTTCCTCCCCTCCCAAATTCAAAAGCCTGACTCCTAAGGGGAGAATCCTAGACTCTGAATAGGATTTTTAAAAGATCATAGCTCTACAGTTCCTTTTTACTGTCCTGTATTAAGCGGCATAATGTTCAGACTGTCAGCTGCAATCATCTGAATGGCTTATTTGCATTCATTTTGCATATGTTTTGCATTCTAATAATTTGGTGCTAAATGCATAGAAATATTCCCTACTGGATGCTGCTGTTATCAGTATGAGTTGACCCAGGCTGTTCCACCTCTAGGTTTGGCTCCACCTCCCTGAAGTGGTCCCTGAACAAAACCCTCAGAGATGAGAAGGATAAGAATCCTGGAGTAGACTAGTCTGCTCCATACTCAGAGACAATAGGATAGTGCAGTGGACAGGGGAATTGAGGGGATCTGGAACTCTCCACCCCCTCTATTTCTGCCAACTCTAAGGAAGGGCTTCCCTTGGAGATGGGAAATAATGTCATTGAACCTCTAAACTGGGAGGATTGGGGTATAAATTCTGCAAATTGAATCATACCAGGTCCTGAGCGGAAAATCACCAATTGACATTCCAAGAGAAGACTGGCAAAGTGAGATTGAAGCCAATAAATATGTCCTATGAAGTCAGTGAATGCTTTCTAGGCAGACAAGTCAGGGAGGAGATTGGAATAAAAGTTATAAGCAGTTCAAGATAGTGGTCCTTAAGCCTTTGCCCCTGGAAGCATATGCATCACTCTCCTCCCTCTGGGATTCAAGTTAGTCACTCTATTGTACTGGAATATTTTCCATAAATAGATAGACAGACAGGCAGAGAGGCAGACAGAGGAGAGAGGGATAGATAGATAGACTTTCAGATAGATAGATAGATAGATAGATAGATAGATAGATAGATAGATAGATAGATAGATAGATAGATAGACTTACAGATAGATAGACTAGCAGATAGATAGATAGACTTACAGATAGATAGATAGATAGATAGACAGATAGATAGATAGACAGATAGATAGATAGATAGATAGATAGACTTACAGATAGATAGACTTACAGATAGATAGATACAAACATACATAGATAGATACATAGATACATAGAATCTAAAGATATATGTACATATATACACACATACATATATGGAATCCATATATCTAAGACTTCCTACCCATTCTTTAATTTTTTTTCTTAGTTCAATTTTTTTAGGGAACAAAAATTTTTTTCTCTCCCACCCAACCCATCCTACTGAGGAAAAAAGAAAAAACAAAAACAAACCCTTTGTAACAATATGTTATGAATGCCCTCATTGACCACATCAAAAAAAATATACATCTCACTATATACTCTGAGGCCACAAGAGATTGTTGTATGCTTCTACTTGTCTATCCATACTTTAAAACTCAACACGAATATCATCTCCTCCATCAAGCCTTCCTAGATAATCTCTGCTTACAACGATCTTCCTGACTCCACCTTTACAGAGTACTTTATTTTATACCTCTTTCTTGAGTCTTTATCACACTTATCTCTGTTTTTATCTTATACTTTTATAAGTAAACTCAGTGAGGGATGGGACCCAGGCTTAACCAAATTTTTATCTTTCCTCTTTCCCCCACAACTATACCTTCAATGGGCTCAGAAGAAATGTTTATTTGTGTTGAGTAGAAGCATTGCTGAGACTAGTTTACCTTTTTTTTCCACTCATGCCCCCTTCCCACTCTTGGTTCCTCCCTCCTCTACCACCCTTTTTGCTGTTGGTTGAACGGAGATGAAGGAAGAAGGTCTATCTGCTGAGGTTGAAAAAGATCTGTGCTTCCTGTGATCAACCCATAAATTCCCCCCTCCATTTTTAAAGGAAATAAATGGAATTGTAATCTTCCCTCTCTGTACACTCACCAAGTCTACCCTTCTCTCTATTTTCCCCTTCTAAAGCTGTCCTGAATCTTCTTGATGAATAAAAAGTAAGATTGTTGCCACCTTCTCACCTAAGCTATCCTATAGTGGACCATACTCTCTCAGGAAGTAGTGAGTTCTCCTCAAGAGAAGCCTGGATGACCACTAATCACCAGAGGGTGTCCATGTCTGGGCTAGGACTCAATGGCCTCAGATGGCGATTCCAGCTATAAGATACTCTGCTATTACAATGCTTTTTTTTTTTTTTTTTTTTTGTAAGCTGGTTTCATTTCTGTAAAAACCCTGGGAAGGGATGAAGGTGAGGAGAAAGGGGGACCCCTTGTGATCAGCCCTATCCTGGCCCCTCCCATGAGCCCTTCCTAGGAAATCCAGGCCACAGAATGAAACACAACTTAGCTGTGGAATTCTGAGGGATGAGGGAGAGAGACTATTGACAAAGGGACTTTCAAGCTCCTGCTATGTTTATGGGGAAACTTATGCCCAGAGTAGTTCTGGGTCTGCCCAAGGTGTCGGGGCCAGGGAGCCAGTGACAATAGCTGGGAGAGGAGAGAGGGAGGGGGCAGCTGGAAATGGGCCAGTGGCAGAGACAGCACCAAATGGGAGGAAGGGGTAAGTACCTTACATCAGAAGCACCCGACCCTGGGGCTGGGCCAAGTGGGCCAGCTGATACTGCTGAGGCTGGATACCCAACGCTCTGCAAGCAGCAGGCAGCCTTGGTGTCTGATGGAGTCTCTGATAGGAGAGACACCGGACACCGGAGGTGGCTTGGGACTAGGCAATACTGTTGGGAGGAGAATGCTCATCTGGCATGAGTCCAAGCACCATGAAGAACACACCCTATAGAAGAGGGAACTACTGAAGTAGAAGGGATGAGCAAGGATGAGAGATCAGAGCATTAGGGTCAGGCCCTTAAACCTGGGACTAAGGTTGAGTGGGAAAAGCCTAGAACACAATCGTACAATAATAATTTATTGTAGTAATCATAATAATAATTGATATTTATGTGACCCTTGACATACCTCATCCCTTTTGATGCCCCCAATAATGTTGAGAAGCAAATAGGGCAGGTATTACTATTTTTAAATACTATTTTATTTTTTCCCCAATTACACATGAAAATAATTTTTAACATTTAAAAAAAATTTTTTGAATTCTAAATTCTCTCTCCCATTTCCCTTCCCTGTGATAGTAAGCCATGTGACATAGGTTTTGCAGGTAGTTTGTGTATTATTACATATCCATTTTATGAATGAGGAAAATAAGAGATGATGTTAAAAAGTGTCAGAAATAGGTCTTCCATTTCCAGGTCCACTGCTCTTCCCTCTGCACTAGGTGTCAGAAGACCTAGGTCCTGATCCCAATATTCCACTTCACAACAACGAAACTCAGTTTCCTTCTCTGAAAGACAGAGAATTGCACTGCCTACCTCCGAAAGTCAACCCGAGGATAAAATAAGATAGTCATGGGTGTGAAAGCGCTATCAAAACTATAAAGTTTCAAAACCATAAAGCTCTTTCCCTTCGGTTTTGTCATCTGTACAGGGTGTCCCAAAAGTCTCAGTACACCATAATGTTTTGACTTCTTTGAAATCCTAAAATTGCACAAAGACTTTTGGGACAGCCTATATCATGGGGAGAAGAGGGCAAAGGGAGGAATGGCTCCAGGTGAACTCTACCATTCTCGAATTCTATGAAATATTTATTGGACCATTATTGTGTCCCTGGCACAATGTTAGCCTTGGGGGAGGGAGGGAAGTGTGAAGAAGAAAGAGAAAGCAGTCCATAGTCCTGGCCAGCTCTCAGTCCTTGGAACAGGGAGGTAGGAAAGAAATCTCAATATGGCTGCCTGTCCAGTCAGAGGGAGGGCAGTCAGGACTCACAATCTTGGGATTTGGGTTCCCCAATCGCTTCATCCAACAAAAACAAGAGCTCACATTTGATTGGGTTTTAAGGATTTACGACACAATTGCAGTAATTCTATGAGGTCAGTAATACAAGTGCTATTCCTGTTCCTCCCCGATTTTACAGATGAGGAAATGGACGCTTTCAGAACTAACGTCACTTGACTAGGGTTGGAGTAGTAAGTGGCAGACCCAGGAGACTAGAGGATTGTGAGGCTGGAAGGGACTTCAGAAATCGTCGTATCTAATTCTCTGGGGAACGTCTCCCAGATTGTCTTGGACAATCCTGATCTCCTCTGAACTCCCATAGCACCTGCCAGGTGATGTGGCTAGTGACAGGTTCGGTGGTATCTGCAGCTTATCTCTCCAACAAGATCATCAACTCCCCAAGAGCATCCAAATCTCTTGTTTATTGAGCATCTGTATAGAACTTGAGTGTTTCAAAGCTCTTTACAAATACTACTTTATCTTCACAACTCTGGGAACTAGGTACTATTATTTGGCATCTATAGCCGAATTTGAACTCAGATCTTCTAGCCTAGTGCTCTATCCACTGTGCCACTTAGATGCTTTATTTCCAACATGATTTTTATCTTTCCTTGTATCTTCAGTACTTAGCACAATGCCTGAAGCTCTTTAAAAACATTTTTTAAACCCTTACCTTCCATCTTAGAGCCAATGCTGTGCATTAGTTTCAAGGCAGAAGAGTGATAAATGCTAAGCAATTGGGGTTAAGTGACTTGCTCAGGGTCACACAGTTAGGAAGTGTCTGAGATCAGATTTGAACCCAGGACATCCTGTCTCTAGGCCTGGCTCTCAATCCACAAGGCCATCTAATTATCCCCACAGCTCTCAAATTAATAAATCTAAATTAATCATTAAATTTTTAATTTTTAAAATTTAAATTTAAAAGCTCTTAAATTAATAAATGAAAAATAAATTCATTAAAGTACTAAATAAATGTAGAGGCAGCACAGTGGGTGGAGTGCTGGACCAGGTGTCAGGAAGATCTGAGTTCAAATTTGACCCTCAGACCTTTACTAGTTTGTGGGACCATCAGCAAGTCATTTAACAAATGTTTGCTGTGGTTCCCTCAACTGTAAAATAGAGATTATATTATCGCCTACTTTCTAGGATTGTTTTGAAAATTAAATTAGATAATATTTGTAAGACACTTAGGACAGTGTTTAGCACATAGTAGGCACTATATACATGCTAGCTATTATTATTAAATGTTTTACTGACTGATGGTCCCTAATATAGAGGGAGCATAGTTTCAATATACTACTCAATGTCTCTAAAGATACATGGCTGAGGAAGGTAGGTGGTTCAGTAGATAGAGAGCCAGGCCTGGAGTCGAGAGAAACTGGGTTCAAATTGGACCTCAGACACATACTAGCTGTGTGACTCTGGGCAAGTCATTTAACCCCAATTGCTTAGCCCTTGCAGCTCTTCTGCCTTAGAATTTATACTAAGACAGAAGGGTTAAAAAAAATTAAGACATGGCTTCCTTAGTGTGGCTACTCGTTTTATCCAGAGATGCTCCCCATCAGACCTTCATAGACAATATACATATTTTGCTGTCCCCTCCTTCCCCTGTCCCAGAGTTAGTCACTTGGTAGCTGACCTTCTTGGTGATGAACTTCTCTGAACTGAGCCTGGCTGGTCCTCTAGTTACAGATGAAGTCCATTTCAAGGTCCAAACACAAAACCTTTCCAGCTTTATAAGACTCCATGAACTCTTACATTCTGCTGGCATGTCTTTTTGTTCATTTGTTTGGGTTTTATTGGGGGGGTTGGCATAAGGCTTTAACACTCCAGGATCACCTCCACACAACAAGGAGGCATCAGAGGACTTTACTGGAACCTGTACACAGTAGGTGCTTAATAAATGCTTATTAGCTGATTGATGTTCAGTTCCCTGTAAAGGTGTCTATGTACTTACCCCCTCCTTATCTCACCTACCTCCACTCAATTAAGGCCTGTGGTTAATAAATACAAGAGCTTTAGCAAATTAGTGAAGGTAGAAACGGAGATCACAAAAGGCAGAATTGAGATTGACCAATGAATAACAATATCAAGAGTCATAATTGGACATACACGAATCCTACTCAAATGGTATACAAAACCAGTAGAACAGAACACCATAAAACTTGTTGGTGGTTTATAGTTATTCTTTTTCTTAAAACTCTTACCTTCTATCAATACTAAATATCAGTTTCAAGGCAGAAGATCAATCAATACTAAATATCAGGATCAATACTAAATATCAGTTTCAAGGCAGAAGATGGATAAGGGTTAGGCAAATGAGGTTAAGTGACTTGCCCAGGGTCACACAGCTAGGAATTGTCTGAGGCCAAATTTGAACCTATGACCTCCTGACTCTAGGCTTGGTTCTCAATCCACTGAGCCACCTAGCTGACCCTGGCACTATTCAATTTATTTTATTTATTTATTTTGAAAGCCTTATCTTCCATCTAAGAATCAATACTGTATATTGGTTTCAACGCAACAGAGCAGTAAGGATTAGACAATGGACGTTAAATGACTTGCCCAGAGTCACACAACTAGGAATTTTCTGAGGTCAAACTTGAACCCAGGACCGCCTCTCTCTGGGCTTAGCTCTCCATCCAGTGAGCTGTCCCTGGCATTATTCAATTTAAAAGAAAGTTTGAAAGGCAATATGATATAGAGACAGAGAACTGAACTTGGAGTTTAGAAAGCTTGAGTTCAAATCCTGTTTCTAATACTGACATTGGACAAATCACTTAACCCCTTACTGCTCCTAGAAAATCTCTAGGACTATCAGTTACAGAGGAATTGCTGATCTGTATCAGTAGAGGTCCTTTCCATATCTGGAGTTTCCATACACAAAATGAAATCACAGATCTGAACAATAACAATATGAGACACATTTCTTTTCATTCCTGAGTTTAAAAAAGCATATATAATATTCGCTGTACCTAAAATGAAGGATGAGGTGGGATGTGTAGTAACCTCAGGCAACCTTCTTCTCTAATTATTTGTCTAAGACCTCCTAGATTCTAACTTGCTGCCTTCTCTAACTTTTCAGTCTGCTAAAATGTCCTGTTGTTTATTCATTTTTCAATACCATCCAACTCTTCATGACTCCATTTGCTATTTTCTTGGCAAAGATACTGCTGTGGTTTGACATCTATTTTTTCAGTTCATTTTACAGATAAGGAAACTGAGACAGAGTAAAATGACTTTCTCAGAGTCACACAGCTAGCAAGTAAGTATCTGAGGCCAGATTTTTTAAAAATCCTTACCTTCCATCTTGGAGTCAATACTGTGTATTGGTTCCAAGGCAGAAGAGTGGTAAGGACTAGGCAATGGGGGTCAAGTGACTTGCCCAGAGTCACACAGCTGGGAAGTGTCTGATGAATCTAGGACCTCCCGTCTCTAGGCCTGGCTCTCAATCCACTGAGCTATCCAGCTGCCCCCGCCAGATTTTAATTCAAGAAGATGTGACAGCTAGGTAGCCCAGTGGAGAATCATTAGGAGCATCTGGGTTCAAATCTGGCCTCAGACACTTCCTAGCTGTGTGACTCTGATCAAGTTACTTGGTCCAATTGCCTAGCCCTTGCTACTCTTCTGACTTAGAACTGATGCTAAGACAGACTGTAAAGGTTAAAAAAAAAAAAACTCAAGAAGATGAGTCTTCCTGACTCCAGGTCTGGCACTCTATCCACTGAACCATCTAGCTGCCCCCTATCACAATTTACCAGGTCCAAACCCAAGTTCATCATCTTCACCTGCCTCCCCTTCACCTCTGCCCTGTCAGTGGCATCAGAATTCTCAGTACCTTGGAGAGATTACTTTGAATCCTTCTTCTTCATTCTTCCTAAACCCCAGCTAAGCCATTAAAGCAAGAATTTGGAAAATATCTCAAATTCATTCCTTCTTTCCTGTTCCTACTTCTACCATCTTAGCTGAGACCTTCTTCTCCTCATAACTAACTGTTCTCCCTAGTTCTGGGTTCACCCTACCCCACAAAAGTCTGTCATACACATGCTGCTTTCTAAAAATCCTACTCTGATTGTGTCACTACCCATACCAAGAGCCCTAGTCACTGAAAGATAAAACTGAAATGTCTCAACCTGACATCCAAAGTCCTTTATTCAGGACCAAGACAAGAGAGAAGTAAGGTAGGCAGTTGCCTGGGGCACAAATACACACAAGGAGAAACATCCAGGGATATTATTTAATTATTATTTTCATCTTACACATCTACATTGGAAGGAAGGAAGGAAGGAAGGAAGGAAGGAAGGAAGGAAGGAAGGAAGGAAGGAAGGAAGGAAGGAAGAAATAGGATCATGAAGAGTCAGGCATGACTTAACAACATGATGCAATAGAATGCTGAATTTGGATTCAGAAGTCATGAGTTCAAATTCTGCTGGCCTACTTTGGGCAAGTTCCTCAACTCTTTAATTCTCAGTTCCCTTATCTATAAAATAAGTGGTTTATATTAGCTGGCCCCTAAGGTCCCTTCTAGTATTAAATCTACAATTCTATTACGTCAAGTTCCATACAGTAAAAGTCATATTTGGGGAAGGGGTTTACTTTTAGTGCAGTTATCAAAATTTCCAAAGCATACAATGCCCTGTCCAAGGTCCTACCTCCATTAACCAATCCTTCCTAACCAAACCACCCTCACTTCTCAAGCCCAATACTCACTCCTTCCACTTCATCTTTTAAGATCCAACTTAAGTCTTATGGAATCAAAGGTTGAGAGCTAGAAAGGACCTCAGAGCCCATCTATCCAGCCCTTTCATTTTACAGATGAAGAAACTTTGGCCCAGAGAATTGTCATGACTTGTACAAGGTCACACAGGCAGGTAATGTCAAAAGTAGGATTTGGATGCTGGCTTTCTGATTGGAGCATCAGCACTCCATCCACTGATCCACACTGCCCTTTATTTTTCCTATGAAAGCATCTTGACATCTTTATTCATCCCATTCTGAGGTTATATTTAACTTAAATTCCTACAGTCCTTGGAATGTATGCCTCCACGGTTAAGGGGCTAAACTGGAGAAGAGAGGGAGGGAGAGAGGGAGAAGGGGAGAGACAAAAAGAGAGAGAGAGACAGAGACAGATACAGAGACAGAGACAGAGAGAGGGTTTTCCTAAAGAAAAGAGAATTTAGGAATCAGATGACTTGGTCTTGAATTGTATGTAGTTCTGTAGCTAGCTATACGTGTAACCCCGGACAAGTGATTTCACTTCAACATGTCTTTTTGCTTACTTTTAAAATGGGGACAAAGACACCTGCCCTCTCACAATGATATGACAAGGTTCAATAAGTAACAATTCACTTCGTGACAGCAGTCCTATGAAGTGAGCAAATATAAACATCTCCATCCTGGGAAATGAAGGATCTGAGAAATTAAGGGACTTACCCAAAAGCACAATATTAGCAAGAGTTAAATTTGAACTTGTGTCTTCTGACTCTAAATCTGGTTTCCTTTCCAAAGGACATCTACTGTCTCTCAGGCCTGAGAGATCCAAGCACAGACTAACCCTCAGGCATTCTCCCTGGGCAGAAGCACACTCATTAAGGAACAAAAGACCAATGACAAATGATATTCAGTGCATTAGGGGGTGCTCATCTGTGATTTTTTTTTATGATCCATAAATTCCAGACACACCTTCCTCACTTCGGGGGACAACAATGGGATCTAACTGAGCTCTATTGGTCTTGGAAGCTTCTTTCTGCCAGCCAAGGGAAAAGAGAGGGCTCCATCAGAAGAAAGCGAATGAAGAGAAGATCTAAGGAAATTGTCAAGGAAAGGGCCCTAGATTTGGTGTTAGAGGGCATAAGTTCAAATTCTGTTCTTGGGACTTACTCTACATATGACCTTGGGCAAGTAATTTTCCTTCTCTGAGTCTTTGCAGATGATCTCTGCAGACTATTTTAGCTTTAAGTCCTATATGCTTTTGAGCCACACAAAATCATAAAATCTGAATCAGGAGGGATGTTAGGGGTCATCTGGCCTGACTTATGCTTGAACAGGAGTTTCTTCTACAATATCCCAGATGTATTCTTATTCCATCTCCTTGGACAGGGCCCACTACTTCAGTAGGTAGCCACTGCATCTAGTTCTGCCCTCTGGGGTCAAGCAGAAACAAGTCTAATTCTTCATGTATATGACAGCCCTTCAAATACCGGGAGACAGCAGATGATGCTGTTTTCTTTTCTCCAGGCTACACATGACCAGTTCTTTCAACCATGCAGAATGTTATTTCCCCAGGGCCCTGTGGCATGTCACATGTAGTTACAATAGCATGACACATGTTCCAGGCACACCAGAATCATTCCTGGGTCCTGCTGGGGAGGGGGGGAGGGAGGGAAGGATGCTAGGTCTGAGAGCAAATCATTCTGCGTGGATCCTTCTCCCCTGACATTTCAGTACAGATGAAATCAGGCTAAAATGAACACTCATTGGCTGCCTTCATGGAGCAAAAAAGTCACCAAAGGGCAGACTGAGAGAGATGTGGAAAAGATATTGTTGCTAGGCAGTCAGCTGCCTTGATCATCTATTCAATTGAACACTTTAAGCTTCACACCCGTCTCTTCCTTCCCTACCTTACTTCTTGCACTTAGCTAGTACCCTAGGTGGGAGGGCCCTGATTCACCAGCCACCCTGACCTGCATGCCTAGGAGGACTCGGACACTCTCCGCATGATGAAGGCACAGGGCTGATGACACTGGAGGCTGTGTTCCTCTCCTACCAGCTGCATCCAGAAATATAACAAGCAACTCGGGCTCCCTCCCACCTACCCCTCCAAACAGACCCTGAACAAACATTGAAAACCTTGCAAAAAGCAGGAAACCCCCTCAAAACCATGGCTGCCGCCTCCTTTCCCTCTCCTCTCCCCCCCCCCCCCATCAGGGGCCCAAGCTTCCCAACGCATCCATTTCCTGTCCTTTCCCCTGGGAGCAAAGACATCTATTTCCATCAAATTGGAAGTGATATATTCAGCAACTCTGCCCCGCTTCTCCCTTCCACTGCCTAGGTGATGCCTGCAACCCCTCTGACACCTCCCCATTCCAGACCAGGTATGCCCTGTGAGCTTGGGCTAGGGGTAGACATTAAGGGGGGGGGGTAGCAGTAGAGTGGTGAAGTCCCCAAAGCCATCACCATTCTTGGCCAGAGGCCCAGACAAACTGCAGGTTAACCCATTCGCCATCCCCACCTACCCCCAGGGATGAGAGCTGCTATATGTTCAAATGCAGTGCCCCCTAAAACATCTCATCGAGAGTGAAGGGCCAAGGACCTACCTTGGGACAGAGACAGTCAGTGAGCCAGTCACCATTGGAGATTCCAGAGAGTATGGTGGGGGCAGCTAGGAAAGAGGGAGATCCCAGGCTGCACAGGCCAGTCCTTCAAGTCCAGATGGCTTCCAGGGGGCAGGATGGCTCCCCCGTTTGCCTAGCGTCTCTCTCCCTCCCTCCCTCTCTCCCCCTCCCTCTCTCTCTCTCTCTCTCCCTCTCTCTCTCTCTCTCTCTCTCTCTCTCTCTCTCTCTCTCTCTCACCCCTCCCCCTCTCCCCTCCCTCCCTCTCTCTATTCCTCTCTCCCTCTTTCAGCTGGGTCTATTGGAAAGAGGAAGGTCAGCGCAGATGAGGAGGAGGAGGAAAAAGGGGAGGGGGGGGAGGCAGTGTAAAAGATCAGCCTGCAGATTAGAGAAGCATTTTTAGCGAGCCAATAGGAGGCCAGGCTGCGGGGACGACGGGCTCCGTGACAGCACAAGGTGAAAACATGATTGCTGAAAAAGCAGTAAATAGGCTTAGGGCTGCGCGCCGCCCTGGCAGTCCCCTGGCTCAGGCCGGGCCACTGGGGGACTGGAGGAGAAGTGTGCGGCTGCGTAGGAGGACATCTCCCTTTTCCTCTCTCCTCTCTCCTCCATTCCCTCCTCCTTCCTAATTTCCCTTCTGCCTTCTCTGGGTTTCTCTCTCCCACGTTCATTCCTCCCTCTTACACTTGTTCTCGGTGAGGATTTTCTCCTCTCCCCCGACACGCCTCCATTGCCTCTCGCCCTCTCCCACTTCCTTTCCCCACTGCCCCTACTCCTGAAAGTCAATACTGGATGCAAAAGCCCGGTTGCAAGCGCTAGGGGAGATTCAAACTTTAGGGAAGACATAATTCCTCATCTCAGCGAGTTTATCATCTAGACGCGCACAACACTGATAAGTAAAATCCTCAATATTACAGGGTAAGTGCGTTAGAGAGCTGTAAATCAGCCAATCAATAATCAATCCATAAATATGCGCCTACTGTGTGCCAAGCCCTGTGATGAGTGTTGGTGAAAAAAAAAGTACTAGCTAAATTTTACATTTTAATATCTGGGAGTCATTAATAAAGATTAAGGGGATGAGGCAGATAGAGCCCATTTTCCTCTCCGTTTGCTGGTTTTTTGGAGGCAGTTGGAACATATTGGAAAAAGCATTGGATTTGGAACCAGAGAACCTGGGTTCGAATCTGAAGTCTGCCATTTACTTTTTTATACTTTTTTTTTTTAATTTTAAACCCTTAACTTCTGTGCATTGACTTATAGGTGGAAGAGTGGTTAGGGTAGGCAATGGGGGTCAAGTGACTGGCCCCGGGTCACACAGCTGGGAAGTGTCTGAGGCCGGATCTGAACCCAGGACCTCCGGTCTCTAGGCCTGGCTCCCAATCCACTGAGCTATCCAGCTGCCCTCCTGCCATTTACTTTTGTATGACCCTGGACAAGTCTCCTAATCTCTCCAGGCTTTGGTTTTCTCATTTTAAAATGAAGAAAAGATAACCTGTAAAGGTCCCTCTCGGTCTAAAGCTTACCTTCTATTTGAGGTCAGAGGGTAATTATTGACAGGGAAAATCAGGGAAGGCTTCTTGAAAGAAATGACATTTGGCAATCTACTGGGCTGTAGAACAGGAACATAGAGTTGCTGAGAAGGGCAAATTGTGGAGGCTTGGGGGTGGATGATGGGCAGTGTTTTTTGCCTCCTGAGGACAGTCTGTTTGTTGATTGGCAACCATCCAGATACAGAAAATATTCCTACATTTAGAGTCACAGGATTTAGGTTTGAATTCCAGTTCTAGGACTGACTATCTATGTCACCTTGGCTATTTTCATATATTTAGTGTGCAAGATAGTTTAACATTGTTAATTATTTCCTTATGATAAAGAAAATCCTGAGCATTCTTTTCATGATGTACTTTTTTGTTTCAATGTATATATTTAGTGGAATAGACCGAGGTTTCATTCTTGATTGACTCAATGATCACAAACATTTGTAATTGTTAAGCTCTGAAATTTAAAATGTACTCAATTCACAAAAAAAGAAAGTGCCCTTGGGTCTCACTTCCCTCATCTGTAAAATGAAGGTGTCAGACTAGTGTTCTCTAAGGTCCCTTATAGCTTTAAATCTTCTAAGTCTGTTAAACAACCTTTTCCATCTAGCAGTCTGGTCCAGGTCCCCACTGGAGAGGATTTCACTAATCCCTTTGTTCTCTATTGGCCTATATCAGCTATCCTCAAAGCATCCCTTCATTCTGGGGGTGTAGGAACCACTAGATGTGAAACAACAGCTCTGACCTCTCCTAAACTTCTATTTTTAGCCTATGGGATTTTCCTGAGTCTGGAGAATCTGAGGGATTAGAAAGCTGGAGAAAGGGGCCCTCAGTCCTCTGATGGGAATTGAAGGCAGGGAGCCTGAGGAAAGGGGGTGGAATATATGATTTTCATTCATTCAGTGGGCAATAATGAAAAAGGCACTTGCTATGCACTGTGGGAGATTGAGAGATGTATGACAGGACCTTATGCTCTCAAGGAGGTTCCTGTCTCCGAGTGGAGGAGGTAGGCACGTATGCATATAGCAATTCAACGAAATAAATAATAAACACCATATGAATGCTGCCAGATGCTCTGTTCTGAGAAGGAAAGTTGGGGATGGGGGTGGGGTGGTGGTGAGGGATAATAACTTTTAAGCTAGATGGCCTAGTAGATTAGTCCTGAAATTAAAAAGACCTCCATTCAAATCTAACCTCAGACACTTATTACCTAAGTGCCCTTGGACAAGTCATTTAACCTTAGTTTCCAGGGATAATAATAGCACCTACCACCCCAGGGCATTGTGAGGATCCATTGAGAAACTAAATATAAAGCAAAGTGCCTGACATGTAGTAAGTGCTCTATAAATGGTAGCCATTATTATTATTATCTTTGAAGAATGGGAAGAATTAGGATAGAGGAAACACAAAGGAAATTATTCTGGCATGAGAAATCTATGGAAAGCATGGAGGTGAAAGCTGAGCCAGGAGAAAGGTGAATAGAATGGTAGAGAAAAGATGAGAGCCAAGCTCAGGTTTTCTTCTGCTTTTAACCCTTACCTTCCATCTTAGAATCATTATTAACTATGGGTTTCAAGGCAGAAATGGCAACTGGGGTTAAGTGACTTGCCCAGGATCACAGCTAGGACATGTCTGAGGACCATTTTGAACCCAGGACCTCCCATCTCCAGGCCTGGCTCTCAGTCCACTGAGCCACCTGTTAGTTCAGCACTGTCTTCAATGTATTGAACAGTCTTAAGTTATCATCTAACACCTTAGTGGACACATGAAATTCATTACCATTCATGGCAAACTCATTTAGACTAAGAACCAAACTGAGTCAGTCTCAGCAAAAGAGGTCGTTTGTTGATGCTATGTGATGTGAAGATCATGTGTCCCCTGGCATGCCACTTTTTTAATGACATTTATTATTTTAGGTCAAGGTAACACTTCCCAAGAAGCTCTTGTCAAAATACAAGCAGATTTCACAAGATGAAATCAGTCAATAAATGTTAATTAAGTGCCTACTGTGTGTACCAAACACTGTGCTGAGTGGGATGTGAACATTTTTAAACAAGGTAACTAAAGGATGGTTAATATACTTCTAAAAGTGGAATCAGTGTTCCCAAAGAGCCTGTGTGACTTCAAGAACAGCCTACTTATTAGACTAAGTGAAACAATCTCAGAGACAAGAAAACCTGGATTAAAGACAGAGGTGTTGGGAGGCTCAAATGAGATAGTAGATTAAATATTTATGCAAATCTTAAAGCTCTAAATAATTGCTTTGTTGTTTTTACTACCCCACGGTCCTCAGAGGTGGATGTGCAGCCCAGAAAAGGACTAGGCAAGCCCTCACCAGAGGTGCTACTTGTCCCTGAATACATCCTATCCTTCCCCTTTCACCCAACTCTTACCTGTGGCTCCAAGAAGCTGTAGCATGTCCAGCAGCCACATTCTGGTAAAACCATCTTGCAAGACAGACTAAACCAAATAGAGGATAATTGATAGGCCTCAAAACTGTCAGTAAGTCAGAAGGATGCCTACTGCATCCCCCAATTGACAGAATGGGCACATGAGAATCATTTCTTCCAGCAGCCATGATGTTGGTTAAAGCAAGCACCATGGAGTAACTTAGAGCTTGGTCAGACATGATACCAGACCAGATGATACCAAGGTCATCTGCTGCATCCTGAGGCATCACCAGGAGTCTTGACTTTTGCCACTGGACTTGGATGACTGGAAGAGAGAAGCTTGATGACTTTGTGCAAATCTACCTCATGCCTCACTTATATTTAATTCATGAGCAAATCAAGACATCCTTTTCTTTTTTTAATGTTTTATCTTTCTTTTATTTTAATAACAAATTTCCACATAAGTTTTCCAAAGTTATAGGATTCATGTTGTCTCCCTCCTTTTTTCCCTCTCCCTTCCTGGAACTGACAAGCAATTCCATCTGGGTTATACATGTATTATCACACAAAATATATTTCCATATTATTCATTTTTGTAAGTGAATAATCTTATAAAAGCAAAACCCCAAATCATATACCCAAATAAATAAGTGATAAATCATCTATTTTTCTTCTGTGTTTATACTCCCATAGTTCTTTCTCTAGATATGGATAGTATTCTTTTTCATAAGTCCCTCAGAATTGTCTTGGGTCATTATACTGCAGTTAGTAGCAAAGTCTATCACATTTGATTGTCCCACAACATTTCAGTTACTGCGTATAATGATCTCCTGTTTCTCCTTCTTTCACTCTGCCATCAGTTCATGTAGATCTTTCCAGTTCTCTCTGAAATCATCCTGTTCATCACTCCTTAGAGCACAATAGTATTCCATCCCCATCATATACTACTGTTTGTTCAGGCATTCTTCAATTGAGGGACATCCCTTTAATTTCTAATTATTTGCACCACAAAAAGAACTGCTATAAATATTTTGTACAAATAAGTTCTTTTTCATTTTTTCTAATCTCTTTGGGATATAGACTTAGTAGTGGTATTGCTGGATCAAAAGGTATGTCATTGTTCTTTTCAAAATGGAAGGATGAACAGTAGTTCCCAGGCTGATGATGACTTCATTCCCTGAGCCTTCTAAGGTACTCCTGCTGAACTCAAACAGTGTTTATAGAGCAATATAAGAGTATTCTGGTAAATACTTAATAACTGGACTAGAGATTAGAGTGAGTCAGAGAAGGAGAATTATGGAATAAACTTTTAAGCTTAATTTTCACTAATAATACTTCCTTAAGACTAGATAATCAAAGGGAGCCAGGTGGCTCTGGATAGAGAGCCAGGCCTAGAGATGGGAGGTATGGGTTCAAACCTGACCTTGGACATTTCCCAGCTGTGTAACCCTGGCCAAGTCACTTAACCCCAATTGCCTAGCCCTTGTTGTTCTTTTGTCTTTGAATTGATACTAAGACAGAAGATAAGGGCTGAGGAAAGAAAAGACTAGATGATCAACAAAATAATAAAGCAAGCCCAGATTCGTAGGTACTACTGATTTCTGAGATGTAAATGCTCACACTGAAAATTTAATGATGGGCTCTGGTGAGCTGGTCTGAGCTGGCTCCAGCACACCTCTGGTACAAATTCAACCTCTGATATCCTATGTGACCCTGGGGCAGTTACTGAACCTTCCTGTGCCATAGAAAACATTCTAATAAGTTGTAGAGCAGCTATGATATAGATCACATTGGTATGATTCTCAATACTATTGAAATCAAATCTAGAACAAAGAAAAGAATAGATTCTGCCAGACTGATCTCATTTCCACTTCTTTACGGGATTCTAGACTAATGGATAAAGGAAATATGGCTGTAGCTATATATTACCTCAGTTTCAGAGCATTGAGCAAAGTCTTATGTTATTCTCATGGAAACATAGACAGCTGTGAGCTAGATAATTGGTACATAGCCACATAAAGTACAGAACTTGTCAAATGATTTGACCCAAAAAAATCATCATTAATGGTTTTATATAATCTAACATTGAAAAGAAACAATAATTCTAAAAAGAATAGTAAGATAACCCTAATGTCCTTTTGTCAGAACTTGACAAATCCAAACAGACAAATCAACAAGAAGTAAATTAGATTTAAACAAAGTGTAAGAATTAGATTTGATAGATGAAGACTTCTGAATGGGAATCATAGAGGAAATAAAGTGTTTCACAGGTTCCCCTATGCCCAATACAAACATTTGATCAAGTAATGGAACAGAAAGAACTCAAACAAATATAGAAAGTCAAACATTTTATATAGACCATGGTGCAATGAAAATTGCCTTTAATAAAAGAAATATGAACACAATATGCAGTAATAAGTGAAGACTGAGAAGTCATATCCTAAATAAATGGAAAAGATCAAATAGCATAATTTCAAAAACATATTAGTGCAATTGACCAATATTCCAACATAGATGAAATCATCTAAAATAATCCTTAAAGGAAATTTTATGTCCATGAATGAATATATTTACAAAAAAGAAAAACAAAGATAAATATGCATTGACATATCTGTAATTTCATTGTAACATGCAAATAGTAACCCATCCATGCCTGTCCATCCTATTTGACTATTAAAGATGACTTCCCATAAATTCTTCATAGCTAGTTCTCCCAACATGGGGAGCAGGGAGGAAGGATTTTCCTTAATTCTCTTGATATTACATAGAAAACAATGGAGCACATAGGGTTTCATCAGTTTATCCCTTTGTTGTTATTCAGTCATTCAGTCAGGTCTGACTCTTCATAACCCCATGGACCAGCTGTCTGTGGGATTTTCTTGGCAAGGATACTGCAATGGTTTGCCATTTTCTTCTCTACTTTTATGCAGGCAGGATTTAAGTGACTTGCACAGGGTTACACAGTTGCTAAGTGTCTGAGGTCAGATTTGAACTCTGGTCTTTCTGATTTCAAGCATAGTGCTCTTATACACTGCACCATCTAGTTACCTTCATTGCTTTATCCCTTCTTCTCAATAAATAACCAGTCCATCCTTCCTCCCTCCCCCACTGATACATGCTCTTATGATGCTTTGTGCTTCTTTTCCTACATGATTCTTTTATGTAGAATATGATGCAGTTCTATTATCTTTTTGGTGATCCCAAACTCTAATTCTTTGGAGACTGTGGCATTTTATGATTTGCCACCTTATAGCATCACTGGAAAAATATTACCATTAAAAGGAGGGCTTTGTTTGGGTCTTATTAAAAGAATTTTGTCTTTTCCTAAACACAATCTAACCCTCTCTTCTGTTCAATGCTGTGCCCACCTCTCTGTCCATTTGCATCATCTCTCCAGGATATACATGCTAATGAATAATCTATAGCTATCCATTCAAATTCATATCATAGCCTGGACAATAATCACTTTTCATCCATTCAGAAAGAGAAGCATCTGGAAGAAATTGCCATAGAAGAACTCTCTCATTCATTTTGGATATTATCTATCCATGATGTTGGCAAATGCCTTTGATGAGTGTCTCCTTGGTTTATACCTTATTTGATATTAATGACCAATGATCATCAAATAATTATCTCTGTAATTATAACTTTCAATGGATATTATTTTGACAAATGCATGAATGAACTGCCTTTTTATAGTTTACAAACAATAACCAGTTCTTGCGCTCTCTACATCTTTCAGACATTTGTGTGACTGGAAAGATATGGTTTACTATAGAGGACGGTTTGTGAAATCTTACCTGTTCTTTTGTCAAATCTTTAGCAAGAGGGCAGTTAGGTGGCACAGTAGATAGAGAACACTTTCTAGCTATGTGACTTTGGGCAAGTCATTAACCCCAATTATCTAGCCCTTATTGCTCTTCTGCTTTGGAACTAATGCATAGTATTGATTCTAAAATATAATGTAAAGATTTTTTTTCAAAAATCTTCATCAAGGTGTGTAGATTTTTTTCCTGTGTAGGTCTGAGATTATAATCCATAAAAAAGAATGAGAAAAAGGGGGCAGCTGGGTAGCTCAGTGGATTGAGAGCCAGGCCTAGAGATGAGAGGCCCTGGGTTCAAGTCTGGCCTCAGACACTTCCCAGCTGTGTGACCCTGGCCAAGTCACTTGACCCCCATTGCCTACCCTTACCACTCTTCTGCCTTGGAGCCAATACACAGTATTGACTCCAAGACGGAAGGTAAGGGTTTTAAAAAAAAGAATGAGAAAGAGCAGACAGACAGGTAGGAGGAGAGCCTAGTGAGAATGATGTCACAAAAACCTAGGCAGGAGAGTATCCAGGAGGAGAAGGTGGTCAATAGTATCAATTGTAGCAAAAAAGGTCAAGAAGAATGAGAGGACTGAGAAAAGACAATTAGATTTGACCTGGGAGAGATCCTTAATAACTAAAGAGAGCAATTTCTGTTGAGTGCTGAGGTCAGAAGCCAGATAGCAAAGGTTCGAGGAATGAGTGAGAGGTGAGGAAGTGAAGCCAATAAGTATAGATAACTTTTCCTGGGAGTTTGGCTGATAAAGAGGAGGGACAAAGGAAAATAGCTTTATAGTATGGTAGAGTTTGGTGAAGTTTTTCTTTAAGGCTAAAGGAGAGCTAGGAGTGTGTGAAGGCAGTAGGGAAGAAATCAGTAGCTAGGGAAAGAGACAAGATATGAGAGACAAAAATAAACAGACACAGAGAGATTGAGAAGAAAGGAAGGAAGGAAGGAAGGAAGGAAGGAAGGAAGGAAGGAAGGAAATAATCTGCTGGAAAAGACACCAGGAGATGGGGTAAAATACAGGGGTAGAAACCTTGGTTTTGGAACTGGGACAAAGTAGAGTGGAGGATGATAATATCAAGGAGATTTCTGAGATAAAAAAGGGAAGAAGGAACTCATAGAAGTTTCAAGTTTCTGTTAAGTAAAAAATGAGGTCCTGATCTGAGGAGGCAGTAGTGTGGAAGGAGATGACGGGAAGACAAAATGAAAAGAGAAGATTTGGAATAGCTTTGTGGGGAATAACATGAGGAATCAACAAGGACCCAGAAATTCCATTATTGGACTTAGGCTCCAAGGAGACCATAGATAAGAAGAAATTCTCCATATGTTCCAAAATATTTATAGCAGCATTTTTCCATGATAGCAAAGAATTGAAAACAAAGTAGATGTCCATGGATTGGGGAATGGCTAAACAAAATGTGTTATATGGATATAAAGGAATATTACTGTGCCACAAGAGATGATGAATGAGATGAATATAGAGAAGAATAGGGAGATGCATACATGCTTTCCCCATCCCTCCTGCACACCACTGTCACTGAGACAGCATGGTCCCTTAGAATTTGTAGTCAGATAATTTCAATTCAAATCCCACCTCTGCCACTTGTGGTGCAGGGTGAGGTAAGCAGAGCCAAAAAAACAATATACACAGTAACTACAGCAATGTAAATGGAAAGACCAATCATGTACAAAGTGAATGTTGCAAAATTATGAGGAATAATAGAGAGGGGCCAGAATCATGACTTTAAAGAAGATAATAAGAGGATACCATAACCCAACCCATCTCTTTGTGAAAGTGAGAGATCTACAAGTGCTGTACATTTCACTTTGTGTTTGGACTTTTTCAGTGTTTTGATCAGCTATGCTGACTTTTTCCTCTTCCATTTTCTTTCTTTTTTTTGTTGTTTAAGGAATATCATTTGTTATAAGGAATGGCTCTCTTGAATTAGAACAGGGAGAGATATTGAGGAAAATTATTATAATGTTAAAAACAAAAGAAATCAATAAACATTTATTTAAAAAAAATAGAAATCAACCAAGGAAGAGTAGAAGGATTATCTTGCCACCAGAGTATGAGACGAAGGACAGAACAGCAGGGAAGTTTGCTTGAGTTTTTTTAAGTACTTATCCCATTTCTCAGGTCATAGGTCATTTGAGAAATAAGAACAAAATGGTCTGGATAATTTTTGACCCTGAGGTTAAGTTTCTCCTTGAACTTGGGTGCAGTGAATCAAAAGGGACTTTGTGTGTGTGCCCTTTTGTATATCGTCTTAACTGCAGATTCAATTTTTAGGCAGCTTTATGACTCAGTAGTGATGTTCCCTGCCCTGAGGGCATCTGGACAAGGGCTGGGAGTCTGAGCCCATCTGCTCCACTTGCACCAGCCTGGGATATAAGCTGGCATTTGGAAATGTCCTGGGAAGGACATGGTACAGCCTCCACTAGACACATGTATATAATATCCCTGGCTTCCTTCTCCTTCTTTTTATGCCTAAAGAAGCTGGATTTAAGCAAAAAAAAATATGCCATTCACTCTAGAACAAGATTACCACCATCACTTTTGTAATGTGATCCTTACTTTTGTCCTCAAGAGCACCTGCTGGGTTTACTACCTCCACTGACTGATTCTCACCTACCGACATCAAGTGAAAATGTATGTTGTCCCATCCTTCCTTCACCACTGCCATCGAGGCAGCACATATACCCTGGAAAGAACACTGGATGTGTGGTCAAATGAGTTCAATTCAAGTCCCACCTCTGCGTCTTATAGCCTCTTTGAGGAGAGGGATGGGGAATGGGGTTGGCACAAGAGACTCCCAAATGGGGCCACTCCCTTTACCAATGCAAATCCCTTTTGGGCCCAAGAAAATTGTCACCTAATAGCCAGCCTTCTAGACATGAGCTTCTCTGAATTTGGGATCATAGAATTTAATAATAATAGCTATGGTGCTTTAAGGTTTGCAAAGTGCTTTACACTTTAACATGTTTAACATGGAGTTGGGGGCAATTGGGTTCAAATCTGGCCTCAGATACTTCCTAGCTATGTGACCCTGGGCAAGTCACTTAATCCTGTTTGCATAGCCCTTACCCTTCTGTCATATAGTTGTTACTAAGAGAGAAAGTAAGGATTTTTAAAAATAGAAAAAAAGCATCAATAAAACCATAATAATTAATATAATAATAAATACAACAAAACAATAAATTAATTGTTTATTAATAGATAAAATAATAATAATTTTTTTAAAGGGGGTGGGAAAGAGGGACTAGTCCAAGGATGTAGCCCAAGTGATATGAACTGGCACTGAGTAACTAAGTCATCCTTAATGAGCTGTCAATGAACCAACCAGTATCCAGGTCAAAGAGTGTTCACACCCCATCAATATCCATATCAGACAGAATACCCAGCATCCATATCAGACAAAAGCCTTTAACCTTGCTAATAAGACTGGCAAGGAGATAACCTTGATGTCTTCTTTCCACTCATCCTCTATAGAGATGGGAACGATGGAGAGAGGTGACTAGCAAGGGAGCTGAGACCAGAGGGGAGGGTTGGTGGAGCTGGAAAGAAGGCAGCCCCAGATAGGCTGCCTCAGTCCCCACCTCCAACTCCTCCAACTTGACTGCTGATTGTATGGATAGGATAAAGCCAGGGTGAATCCCTAGGTCTTCTTCTTTCCCCAGCCAATGCTTCGGCCTCCTTCCTGCAGCTCCAACCAATAGCTTGGTCTGGAAGGGAGGGGAGGGAGCCTGAGGCAGTCACCTTGCTATGTCCCATGACTCAGAAGGGATCTGCCTCTCCCTGCCTGAACCTGGGAAAGGGCACAGTTGCAGTCAAAGCTAATGTGAGTTGCCTGCCTCTTTCCTTCTCACTGTGGCCTTTTGGTGGATAATTTGAGAGAAAAATGTTAGAAAGGGGACATTTTCCCAATCCCAAGTCACTCTACACTATGTCTGTGTGTCTATCTATCCATCTATCTAACCATCCATCCATCCATCTATTTATTGATATATTTGCAGAGACATATGCATACATACATACAAACATACATATATATAATTTTTTAAATACTTCTTCAAATTCCTATTTACCAAGGGATTTAGACTAAGGCACTGAAGTTTCTTCTCAACATGGAATTATCTTTCCAGAATGAGTAATACATTGGGATGCTATCCCATGCCTTGGCATGAATTAAGTTATGAATTAATGAATGAATTAAAAAGCCTTTATTGAACACTTACTATGTCCCATATACTATGCTAAATGCTAAAGGGGCAAAGATGAAAAAGGAGATGCTGTCTGCCCTCAGAGAGCTTCCTTTCTAGTAGGATAGAACAAATCATATAGGGTCGATTTGACCAGATGGTGAGATGACCTGGATGAATAGCTGGAAGGAAAGAAGCATTTACTATGCCAGACACTTTGCAAATATTAATTCATTTGATCCTCACCACAATTCTAGGAGATAGCTGCTATTATTATTCCCATTTTACAGTTGAGGAAACTGTGAACAGAATTAAGTGACTTGCCCAAGGCCACACAACTAAGTATCTGAGATTGGATATGAACTCAGGTCTTCCTGACTCCAAACCCAGCACTCCATGCCCTGTGCTACTTACCTGCCTCTAGGGATGGGATGTGAAGCTACCGCTTGGTCTGGTGTCTAGGGACAGCCAGTAGATAGGAATTAGATGGGTTCATTTGCACATGCTCAGACACCAGTCTCATGAACTGAGTCCTGGGGCTGGAGCTCCAAAGATGAGTAGATTATCAAATTGACTACCCAGTTCAGCCAACCACTTTGGGTTTACTAATTTATCTGGGTGATTCTGGACAAGTCACTGTGCCTCATTGTGCGTCCAGTTCATTAAAATCCCTAAGTCTTCTTGACCTACTATCAAGGCTCATCTCTTCTATGCTGCCCTCATGCAATTGAGCACAAAACTTTTCCTGGTCCCTTCCCCAACCCTCAGTTGCTAATGCCTTCTCCCTCAGAATTACCTTGCATTTAATATTATGTACACGGATATGTATATGTGTTTGTATACATGCTGTCTTCTCCAATAGAGTAGAACCTCCTCAAAAAAAATGTTTTATTCTTGTCTTTGTATTTCCAGAGTCTATCAGGGCCTGGTATATGCTCTTTTTTTTTTTTTTTTTAAACCCTTACCTCCTGTTTTAGAATCATTACTGCATACTGGTTCCCAGGCAGAGCTAGGCAATGGGAGTTAAGTAACTTGCCCAGGGTCACACAACTAGAAAGTATCTGAGTCTGGATTTGAACCCAGATCCTCCTAACTCCAAGCCTTGGCTTTCTTATCGACTGAGCTACCCAGCTTCCCCCTGGCATATGCTCTTAATAAATATTGATTGATCATTAAAAATCATTAGATTTTTTTTTGAGACTAAGTTTAGGATCTGATATATACAACTATTAAATATCATCTTGGCTTTGGTCTGGCTTCCTGGCCTGCCCAAATCTTTCTGGATCCTAATTCTGCTCATCTGAAGTATTAGTTTTATATATGATTTATCACTTGTTTATATGGGCACATGATTTGGGGTTTGGGTTTTAAAAGATCACTCTATTACAAAAATGAATAATATGGAAATAGGTTTTAAGTGATAAGACACATATAACCCAGTGGAATTGCTTGTCAGCTCTGAGAGCAGGGAGGGAGAAAAAAATGAATCGTGTAACCATGGGAAAATATTTTTAAAATAAAGTATCAGTTTTACCTTGAACCTTAGAGCCTTTTTTAGAGGTGGGGTGGAAAGGGAGAGAGAGGAGGCAAGGTTGATTATGTGATTTTTTTTTTTTTAACTCCAGGGCATGAACATCTTTACTCAAAACCAGCCCTAGGAGACATTTCCATCTGGCCTAGGGTCCCTCCCTCCCAGTTTTGCAAAGAAATCCCTTTATATTTTAGAACAAGTGAAATAGCCATCCAGGGTTATCCTCCCAGACACTCTGAAACACACCAAAGAAAAGGATCTGAGAGTAGAGAAAATGCCTCACCCTCTAGCTGGAAAGAATGAAAGTCAGCCCTCAGGAGTAATGACTAATTCTCACTCACAGCTAGTGCCAGGGGAGGAAAGATGAGGGAAAAGCCCAAGGGAATGGAGCCCACCAAAGGGAAAGGGTTTTTTTTTGGGGGGAGGACAAATGAATGATTTCCTGGGGCCATTATGTGTCCAGGCAGTCACCAGACCTTCCCCTTTCCCAGGGCTGAGAACAGCAGCCAGCTAGAAGAAAGCTTATTAAGACACTTTCCATCCCAAAGAGAGGGGCCACTCCCATAACATTTGGAGGCAAATTAAATAGACTCTGCTGGGCTGCCTTTGCCCAGTGCTCGTTATTTATAATGCTAGCATGGGCGGCCGCTTTGTGCTGGCCTTCTGTTCCATTTGGATCTGATCTCACTCAGCAGGGTTCTTAGCTTGACTTATTATGAGGTTGACCATATGTCCCAATAGATTGCAGAGCTGAGATGGGCTGGGAGAATAGCTGGGGTGGGCCTGGGGAAGGTAGGTAACCAATTCCTCCTCCCTGAGCCATCCTAGGATTATATGTTTAGAGCCAAAAGGAATCCTTGAGATCAGTTAGTGCAACTCCCCATTTGACAGATGAAAACATTGAGGCCCAAAGAAGATAATGATTTGATCAATGAATAGTGATAAAAATATAATTCAAAGCAGAGTATCCTAGATTGATTTAATCAATCAATCAATCAATCAACAAGCATTTTAAAGTTGCTACTTTTTTTTTATTTTTAATCTTACCTTCTCTCTTAGTATCAATTCTAAGATAGAAGAACAGCAAGGGATAGGCAATTGGGGTTAAATGACTTGCCCAGGGTCGCACAGTTAGGAAGTATCTAAGGCCAAATTTGAACCCAGGATCTCCCATCTCTAGGCCTGACTCTCAATCCCCTGAGTCACCTAGCTGACTAGCACTATTCTATTTATTTTATTTATTTATTTTAAAGCCCTTACTTTCCATCTAAGAACCAAAGATAAAAATGATATAGTCCCTGCTCTCAAGAAGGGGAGATATGGGCATATAAATGTATACCTTAGGAGCAAAACATACTGTGAGGATCACACCAACTCAGAATCATAAAATTATATAATTGCAGAACTGGAAGGTGCCTTCGAGGTCATCTATTGCAATCCTTTTTTTTTTTTTTTTTAACTCTGACTTTCTCTCTTAGAATGAATAAAAAATATTGGTTCCAAGGAAAAAGAGAGGTAAGGTCTAAGCTGTTGGGGCTAAGTGACTTGACCAGGGTCACACAGCTAGGAAGTGTCTGAGGCTAGATTTGAACCTAGGACCTCCCATCTCTAGGCCTGGTTCTCAATCCACTGAGCACCCAGCTGCCCCCTCTAGAATCTTTTCACGAAAATCCCCAAATCTGGCTTCAGACATTTATTAGCTGGGTGATCCTGGGCAAGTCACTAAATATTGTTTGTCTCATTTTCCTCATCTATAAAATGAGCTGGAGAAGGAAATGGCAAACTACTCCAGCATCTTTTCAAGAAAACCCGCAAATTGGTTTTGGTTTTATGAGATTATTCACTTAAAAATGAATAATATGGAAATAGGTTTTGAGTGATAAGACACATATAAACCCAGATTGAATTGCTTGTCAACTCGGGGGGGTGGGGGAGTGAGGGAAGAGGAGAGGGAGACAACATGAATCATGTAACTTGAAAACTCATGTGGAAAATTGTTATTAAAATAATAAAGATAAAATATTTTTAAAAAAAGAAAACCTCTAAATTTTGCCTCAGACCCTTATCAGTTATGTTACCTTGGGTAAGTCACTTCATCCTGTTTGCCTCGGTTTCCTCATCTGTAAAATAAGCTGGAGAAGGAAATGGCAAACCACTCCAGTATGTCTGCCAAGAAAACCCCAAATTGGAGAAGAAACACAGAAGAAAAACATGTGAATGATCGCATAGTTTGATGACGATATAATTGGGGATGTTGACTTTAAATGATCACTCTATTGCAAATATGGAAATAGGTCTTGATCAATGACACATGTAAAACCCAGTGGACCTGCTTGTTGGCTCTAGGAGAAGGAAGGAGGAGGGGAAGGAAAGAACATGAATTATGCAACAATGGGAAAATATTCTTAATTAAGTAATTAATTTTTTGAAAAAAGAAAACACCAAATGAGATCACGAAGAGCCAGATACAACTGAAACAACTCAATAACAAGATAGTTGGGGAAACTGAGGCAGGCAGCAGAGGCTAAGCCATACAACTAGTGTCTGAGTTGGGATTTGAACTCAGGATCTCCACTCCATACACTGCAAACACCAGTCAGTGAGAGGGGAAACAACCTGTCCAAAGATCTAGAATACTAATCTCTCACAACAGTCCCTATGTTTTAACCTCCCCCATCCTCCCATTCTCTAGACTATAGGCAGTTGGGAATTGCAGGAAGGAAAGAAAACCACTAGAGGTTAGTGAAATTAGATGGACTGTTATTCCGTCCATTCATCAGTACCCTAGAACAGCAGAGCTGGTTCGAATCCCCACTTATTTGAACTGTGTGATCTTGGGAAAATCACCTAACCTTCTTGGGTTTGTTTCTTCCTCCAAGAAAGGAGCAGACTGAGGTCCCATATTTGGTCAAGCCTTCGTGAGGAGCTGTAGAGACTGGGTAGACCAACTCCCCCTCTTCCCCAAACTCTTCTCCTCTCACCAGTATCTCCCTTCTTTTCTTTTCTCACCAGCACCTCTTCTTTCTTTTATTCCTTCCTTCTTTAGTGCTGCTCTTGATGCTTATTTTAAATCAGATTTCACTGGGATGAACCTGCTGCTCAACTCAAACATGAAAAGTCCTTAAGCTGAGAATGAGGATCCCAGATTCTCACCCCCACTACTCTGTCACTAATATCCTATATCTCTGAAGAATGACACTGGCATGAACAAGACACTCCATCTCTCAGTTACAGGCTGCACAGCTGTCCAATGCTCTCCCTCTTCATCTCTGCTTACCAGCTTCTCTGGCTGCTTTTAAGTCCCACAAAGATCCCATAGAATTCAGGAAGCCTCCCTCATTCAACCTCTCTTAATTCTAGTACCTTCCTTCCTTTAATCATGTCCTATTTATCCCATGGAGCAGCTAGATGGCACAGTGGATAGTGGATTTGGAAGACCAAATCCTATCTCAGACACTAGCTGTGGGACCCTGGACAAGCCACTTAACCCTGCTTACTTTAGTTTCTTCGTCTGGAAAATGAACTGGAAAAGGGAATGGGGAAACCACTCCAGTATCTTTGTCAAGAAAACACCAGGGGGCAGCTGGGTAGCTCAGTGGATTGAGAGCCAGGCCTAGAGACGGGAGGTCCTAGGTTCAAATCTGGCCTCAGACACTTTCCCAGCTGTGTGACCCTGGGCAAGTCACTTGACCCCCATCGCCTACCCTTACCACTCTTCTGCCTTGGAGCCATTACATAGTATTGACTCCAACATGGAAGGCAAGGGTTAAAAAAAAGAAAGAAAAAAGAAAAAAAAAAAAGAAAATACCAAATGCCCTATGATTTATCACTTGTTCTTATGGGTAGAGGATTTGGGGTCCTGGTTTTATAAGATTATTCTCTTACAAAAACAAACAATATGGAAATAGGTTTTGAGTGATAATACATGTAAAATCAAGTTGAATTCTCTGGGAACAGGGAGAGAAGGGAAGGAGAGAACACGAATCGTGTAACTTTGGAAAATTTATATATAAATTTGTTATTGGAATAAAATAAAGATAATTTTTTTAAATAATTTATTTTTTTTAAAGCTCTTTGGGCATAGTTGGACCAGAATAGTTGGACCAATTCACAACTCCACCAGCAATGTATCAGTGTCCCAATTTTGCCACATCCCCTCCAATATTAATCATTTTCCTTTGCTGCCATATTGGCCAGTCTTTTGGTGTAAGGTGGTACCTCAAATATTCTAGATTTTAAAAAATTAAAAAACAAAAAACAAAATTTATTTATTTAGAATATTTTTCCATGTTTCCATGATTCATGTTGTCTCCCCACCTCTTCTTTCTCCCCTCACAGTATTGATTCTAAGTAAGACGAAAGGTCCTAAGGGTTTAAAAAAATACAAATGGATTTGAATCTCAACAAAAGGAAAATGAGGCCAACAGTCTCTCTCCACTCACCAACCCGAAATTCATTTTTCTGGTATAACAGCAGCAAAACCTCATTGTTTTGATGCTAAATTTCTACTGAGAGAATAATGTCTGACCTGTCCATTTCACAAGGTTGTTGTGACCCTCAGATGAGATAATGTGTATAAAGTACTTTTTAAAACCTTAAGGGCAATATAATTTTGAGCCATTATTATCATGGAGTGATGATGGGGAAAGGAAATCTTCAGCCGATGGGACCTTAGAAGAAACCAGAGGGCAGATCTGGCCACACACACACACAAATATAAACATTAAAAATATTCACGTGCCCCACAGACTGGAGGAAAAGTTGAGATCACTCTTTGTCTAGTTACTACTTGCCCAATATTGAGCAATTCAACAAGAACACCAACTTGCGTTTATCAAGAGTTTACATTAGAGGTACCAGGCGCTATGTTGGGCCCAGGGCTTACAAAGACAAAAATGTGGGCCTTGCCAGCAATGAACTTACAATCCATTGGGAAAATACTGTTATAGCCTGAACTCAGGACCTCATCTATAGGTAACCCTCTCTCAAATCCAGCTGAAATTCCTGATTTTGACCCTGCTTCTTTCTTGAATGTAACTTCCCACATTTGGCTCCATTGTGCCCACCATTCATCTACTTGATTTTGAACTTGAATTTTTCAGGCTGAAGCTTTTTTTTTTTTTAAACCCTTACTTTCTGTTTTAGAATTGATACTAAGTTTTAGGTCCAAGGCAGAAGAGTGGTAAGGGCTAGGCAATGGGGATTAAGTGACTTACTCAGGGTCACACAGCTGGGAAGTGTCTGAGGTCATGTTTGAACCCAGGACCTCTTGGCTCTCTCTCCAGTAAGCAATTGTAGCTGCTCTCAGGCTGAAGTTTTAACCCTCACCTTCAGAGAAGCTTCTTACCACATTCCCCAGTACATCTTCCCAGACCCTGAAGGGTTCAACCCAGACTAAAACTCTGGAAGAGTCCCCTGTCTGGACCTTTCCTGAGAAACTGCCTTACTTCCCTCCCACCTCTACCATTTCTTCATTTAAAGCAAGCAACCTTTAAAAAAACAAAGCAAAAAAAAAAAAAAAAAAGAAACACCTTACCTTCCATCTTAGAATCAATACTGGAACTATCCAGAGCAGAAGAGTGTTAAGGACCAGGCAATAGGAATTAAGTGACTTGTTCAGGATCACACAGCTAGGAAGTATCTGAGGCCATATTTGAACCCAGGACCTCCCATCTCTGGGCCTGGCTCTCAATCCACTGAGTCACTCAGCTGCCCCCAATGAGCACACTTTTTTTAAAAAGTCTTATTGCTGCTCTTTCTAAAACACTAGCCATTATCTAAGATACAACATTATCTCTTAAAAATTGTTTTTGTTGATATCTTTTGTTTTTAAAGCACCTTTATTTTCAAAGTCCAGGATGCTTAGCATATAAAAAGACCTTAATAGAGAAAAGGTAGGTTGCATAGTGGAAAGAGAGCCAGGCCTGGAAAGCCTGGGTCCTGGGTTCAAATTACTAGTTTTGTGACCCTGAACAAGTCACTTAAGCCCCATTGCCTAGCCCTTATCACTCTTCTGCCTTGGAACTAATATACAGTATTGACTCTAAGATGGAAGATAAGGGTTTAAAACAAAAGCTTGATAAATACATTTTCATTTATTCATTAATTTTAAATATATTCTTTCCCCTCATCTCATTAGAGAGTGTAAAAAGGAATTCTTTATTCTTTTTTTAATTTAATGGGGGACCTGGACGTTCTCTTACCATAGAGATGTGTAAGGATTAACCAGTCCACAGTGAGAGGAAGTAGAAACCATAGAGGCAGGAAGGAGAAACCATAGAGACAGGAAGTGAGGTAGAAGGGTATAAAAGAGACTGAGGGTCAATTGATCGGCCTGTCAGTTGCTGACAGTTGCAGTGGGTCAGTTGCTGATAGTTGGGTGCTGGGTGTGAGTTGGTCTTTGGGGGTTGGTTGGTGGTTGTGTGGGTTGGTGATTAATTGGTGGTTGGCATTTCATTGCTGGAATATAAAGGTGGGCCTGAGCTTACTGAAGAGGGCTTTTGGCGTTAGCCTTTAGAAGGCTTTTTGCCTTTTGGGTTTGGGGCTTTTGGTTTGGGCTGTTAGGTTTTTTCCCCTTCCTTGAACTTTTTGGAAGGTGGCTGGTCTTCATTGATAGACCTAATTGGGGTTGGATTAAACACTGATTGGGCTGGTTTTGATTGGGCTGGATTGGGTTGGAACTTTGTGGGGTGGTTGTTATTACAGGTAGTTGTAGGCAGTTATAGGATAACTAGTATAGACATTAGGAAATTTTCTTTCTCTACCTCTTTCCTATATTTCCCTCCTTTACTATATTCATTTACTATATTCTTTTACTATCTCTATTTTAATTAAACTAAAATGTTCATTTTTAAAAGCTGCTAGAAGTTTTCTTTTCTCTGGCTTAAAGGGATAATATTAATTTATGACTCTACTATATTCTCATTAAAACTTAAGGTATTAAAAGCTGCTCTCTTATTTTGTCAAAACCTCTATTTTAACCCTTACACGAGCCATCTCTTATAACAAAATAAAATAAAAGAGAGGAAAAGAGCAGGTCAATAAAATAAATCTATATATCAATTAAGTCTGAGAATATGTACAATATTCAGCATCTATAATCCCTCTTCCTCTGAAAGAAAAGGAGAAAAATGCATTTTTTCTTTTCTTTTTTCAGGGCCAATCTTGGAGGTTTTTTCCAATTTCTCATTCCTTTAATTTTTTTCTGTGAAAATGTTTTTAGGGGGAAGCTCAATGGATTGAGAGCCAGGCCTAGAGACAGGAGGTCCTAGGTTCAAATCTGGCCTCAGACATTTCCCAGCTGTGTGACCCTGGGCAAGTCACTTGACCCCCATTGCCTACCCTTACCACTCTTCTGCCTTGGAGCCAATACACAGTATTGACTCCAAGACAGAAGGTAAGGGTTTAAAAAAAAAAAAAGAAAATATTTTTATACTTATTACAATTACATATATAACATTTTTAAGTTTTTTATTTTTAATTCCAAATTCTCTTCCTCCCTCTAGCCTCTCTTCTCTCACTGAAAAGGCAAGCAATTTGATATAGACTATACATGTGCAATCATGCTAAACAGATTTCTAAATCAGCCATGTTGCAAAAGAAAACACAAATAAAAAAATAAAGCAAAAAATAAGTATGTTTTGATCTGTATTCAGACTCCATCAATTCTTCCTATGGAAGGTAGATGGCATTTTTCATCATACATCCTTTGGATTTGTCTGGGATCTTTGTATTGCTAAGAATAACTAAGTCATTCACAGCTGATCATCATACAATATTGCTGTTACTATGTACAATGTTCTCCTGGTTCTACTCACTTCATTTCATATCAGTTCATATAAGATTTCCCAGGTTTTTCTGAAACTATCCTACTCATTTCTTATAGCATAATAGTATTCCATCACAATAATATCCCCCAACTTGTTCAGCCATTTCCCAATTAATGAGTATCTCAGTTTGAGTCTTGATCATTTTAATTTCACAGCATTAAAATTATTTTTTCTAAAATTGTTGTTTTCCATTTTCTTTGTTAGAGTGGTGATGTATATTATTTTCCTCATTCTGCTTACTTCAATCAGTATCATTTCATATAAATCTACTCTTTTCTGAATTCTTCACATTCATTGTTCCTCATTAATATGTTGTGACTTTTCTGTATCACAATTTTATCTTCTTTATAGACAGAAAACAGAAGTGCTGGATTTTCCTTAGAATATAGAACTCTGCCTTCCATTGTTTGAGGACAGCTATTGGAAGATCTTGAGCTTTTATGCCATGAGCTTATTATAGACAGTAGAGGAGGTACTCAGAGCTAGTTGTACCATGGAAATAGGTGTCGAGGGGGCAGCTGAGTGGCTCAGTGGATTGAAAGCCAGGTGTAGAGGCGGGAAGTCCTGGGTTCAAATGTGGCCTCAGATACTTCCTAGCTGTGTGACCCTGGGCAAGTCACTTAACCCCCATTGTCTAACCCTCGCCACTCTTCTGCCTTGGAAACAGTATTGATTCTAAGACAGAAGGTAAGGGATTAAAAAAAATAAAGTTAAAAAAAATAGGTATCGGGGGCAGCTGGGTAGCTCAGTGGATTGAGAGTCAGACCTAGAGACAGGAGGTCCTAGGTTCAAATCCGGCCTCAGACACTTCCCAGCTGTGTGACCCTGGGCAAGTCACTTGACCCCCCATTGCCTACACTTACCAATCTTCCACCTATAAGTCAATACACAGAAGTTAAGGGTTTAAAAATTAGAAAAAATTAAAAAATTAAAATAAAATTAAAAAAAAATTAGGTATCAACACCATGGCTACACAGAAGCCTTCTCCATCTGGTACATCGTCACAAGTTGTGAAGCCCATCCTTGTTTCATTTTTTCCTCAACTATAAAATAAAGACATGTAGTTGCAGAGATAGAAAGTTGGCTGCCCCACAAAAAAAAAAATTTGAAGACTTATGGAAATAAAATTAAAACATTAAACATTTCTACTATCTGCTAAGCACTGGAGAGAGAAGGTACCACATGTTCTCAATGAGTTTTAATCAAATAGGTGCAAAAGACAAAATACACAAAAAATATTAATTCACTTTCTGTTTTGGCTTCTTGGTATCACTGAGCCCTTTCTCCACAACAACCCACCCCCTAATAGGAATGATCAATAAATCAATTGACAAGCATTGATTTAACACCTATTGTTTATTCTATTGTATATTATGCATAATATACAATATTGTATGTTGTACATATACATATATTGTATGTTCTGTATTGTATATATAAGCACCAATTCCTTAATTTTTTATTTGTAGAGCATCTTTTTAATATTTTTTCTCAATTACAAGTAAAACAATTTTAACATTCATTTTTTGAGTTCCAAATTTCCTTCCTCCCTTTTCCTCCTCCTCCCCCCCTTTTAGAAGGCTAGCTCTTTGAAACAGATTAGTAGTATCATTTTTTTTTAAACCCTTAACTTCTGTGTGTTGGTTCCAAGGCAGAAGAGTGGTAAGGGTAGGCAATGGGGTCAAGTGACTTGGCCAGGGTCACACAGCTGGGAAGTGTCTGAGGCCAGATTTGAACCAGGACCTCCCGTCTCTAGGCCTGGCTCTCAATCCACTGAGCTACCCAGCTGCCCCAGTAGTATCATTTTTACAAAGGTGTTATGAGGTTCAAAATGAAAACTCTGTCTAAGAAGAGACAACTGCTAGGGCAAATCCCTCCCACACTAGCAATATGGCCCTGAGCAATTCACTTAACCTCTGTTTGCCTCAGTTTTCATGAGTGTAAAATGGGAGTGATAATAGCAACTACCTTGAAGGATCAAATGAGATAGTTTGTAAAAAGCACTTAGCACAGTGCCCAATATGTAGTAGATGCTGTATAGAGTACCAAGCCTGGAGTCAGAAAGACTCAGCTTCCTGAATTCAAATCCAGCCTCAGACATTTACTAGCTATATGACCCTGTTTGCCTCAGTTTCCTCATCTGTAAAATGAGCTGGAAGAAGGAAATGGCAAACCATTAGCTGTGTGCCCCTGGGCAAGATACTTCACCCTGTTTGCCTCAGTTTCTTCATCTGTCAAATGATCTGGAGAAGGAAATGGCAAACCATTCCGGTATCTTTGATAAGAAAAACCCCAAATGGGATCACAAGGAATTGAACACAACTGAACATCATCAACTTCATGGTATAACTCCAAGAGTTTTTGTGAGAATCTAATATGTAAAGTGCTTTGCAAATCTTAAAGTGTCCTATAAACGCTTGTTCCTGCCATCGTTGTCATTGTTGTTGTTATTACCATGCTTTGTATCAGCTAGTGTTTAGAACCCCTGGATGCTTCGTTTTTCCAGTTGTTTTTATTTCATTCAACAGCTCTGGCAGAAGGTCCCAGCAAGGGCGGAGAAGGAGCCCTAGTCAGACAATGAGAAGCAGCTGCAGTCTCCGTCGGAGAGCTCCAAGCCACAATTAGTGATGAAGGCCAAGTGGAGAGGATGCTCGTGATTTTCAGGGCTATATTTGCTGTTTGAGGAAATAGCATCCATGGAAGCTTCACCTTCAAATGTGGACAGCTTAAGTATAAGGATGCAAATGCAAGCACCTCCCTGGATTCCCAGAGAGTTGGAGCTGGCAGGCACATTAGAATTCATCCAACCAACCCCCACACCCATTCCCAGGATGGCACAAGCAGCACCAAACACACAGAAAATCCCAGTGCTGATACTTACTGGCTGTGTGATGGGATGAAATCTCTCTGAACCTCAGTTTCCCTGTCTGTTCTGTAGGGATCATGTCCTACTGGGTTCTTGTTCTTGGAAACAAGTATGGAGGCTTTGTGTCCTTCCCCTCCCTAGCTATGCTTTTGGCTCAGGAGTCATCTACTTTCTATTCCGGGAACTTGTCTCAACATCTAGGACCATCTCAGCCTGGAACAATTCCTCTGCAATGTTGCCCCAGTCTTCCATGGGTGAGTTCCTTCCTGATGGGGCTCAGCCCAAGCTTCATTCTACTCCTGGCCGTGCTTCTGACTCTCTTGCCTTTCCCATCATGCTGACTCCAACTTGTTCCTCGGTTTTACATACTCAGTTTTCAGCTCCCTTTTCAAGATTGTCTTCCCTATTAAAATGAAAGCTCCTTGAGGGCAAAGATTGTCTTTTTTTTTTTTCATATTTTTACCCCTAGCACTTAGTTATGTACTTATTCTGGGTCTGGCACAATTAAATGCCTGTAAAGCAAGTATTTTGCAAGCATCAGTGGAGATCAGAGTTCTTATTTCACAAAAGAAGAAATTGAAGCTTAGAGAGTAGACAGTGACTTGACCAAAGTCACACATCCAGGTTAAAATCAGGAGAACCTGAGTCCAAATCTAACTTCAGAGATTTCCTGGCTATGTGACCCTGAGCAAGCTATTTAACCTCTGTCTGACTCAGTTTCCTCAATTGTAAAATGGGGATTATAAAAGCAGCTACTTCATAGGGTAACATTTAGCATAGTGCCTAGAGCAGGGTATAAAGACTCAAGACTTTTCACTTCCACTTCAGTAATCTTTTCAGCCTACTTAAAGATATACATGTGATTTTTGTTGTTTTTTTCAATCATTTCAGTCATGTCTGATTTTCCATGACCCCATTTGAGATTTTCTTGGCAAATGGTTTGCCATTTCCTTCTCTGGATCATTTTATAGATGATTAAACTAAGGCAAATAGAGTTAATTGGCTTGTCCAGAGTCACACAACTAGAAAGTGTCTGAGACCAGATTTGAACTTGGGTAGATAAATCTTCCTTGACTCCAGGCCCTGGCACTCGCTGCTCTGCCACCTAGCTGCCCCAATACATACATGCATATATACACATACACATATACATCTCTAGAAGCTATAAATGAAACAATTCACAGTACAGATGGCTTTTGCAAAGATTTTATGAAAAAACAGGAGGTAAATGATGGCCACCTACTAATTGGAAACCTGTTCTAGGTATAGGAGGAAACATGGAGGAAGGTAAGGCCTAGGGCATCTGCTGAAAGAAATCTAATTTTAGGCTTTTTTATTCTGAGAGTGTTAGATCTGGGAAAGACTTGTGGAGATGATTTATTCCAACCCCCTCATTTTACAGAAGAGAAAACAGAGGCCCAGAAAGTTTAGGTTGCTTGCCCAAGGTTTTACAGATAGACAGTAGGCAGCAGAGTAAGTACCAGAGCCCAGTTCTCTGCGTTGCCAGTCAAGCTGCCTCCATACATTGCTATTCCTTGATCTGTAAAACAATGAGCTTTCCTCCTCAGACCAAAGAAGCAAAGATCTGGGCAATGAAGAAACAGGTAATCTAGAAGGAGAAACAGGTTCTTTATGCAATGTACCCTCAATTTTGTAACTGAGTTCAAATCAGACTTCAGATACTTACTGGTTGTGTGACCCCAAGCAAGCTAATTAACCTCCGTCTGCCTTGGTTTCCTCAACTGTAAAATGGGGATTATAACACTACCTCCTTCAAAAGGCAACACTTAGCTTAGTACCTAGTAAACAGAGGGTGCCAAAGAAAGGCTTATTTCCTCCCTCCTCTTAATGATTTGCTAAAGGCTCTGGTCAATGAATTCTATCATACGCATTATTGGCATGAATATAGGCCACATTTCCCCCCAGATCTTATTTTCATAGAATCTGAGTTCAAAATATGATCAATATTATTTTTTTTATGTAAACCTGTAAAGAAGCAGTACAAGGTTGCAGAAATATATTGAATTAAAAACAAACTAAGCACAGCCTCAGAGAATAATGATAGCTAGCATTTATATAAAAAATATATGTGATATATAATAACAATTTGTTGTTATTGCTCACAGGGCACAGTAGCACAAAGATAGGTGGCACAGTGGATAGAGTCAGGAAGACCTGCCTTTCAACTTAGCTACTTATTAGCTGTGTGACCCTGGGCAAGTCATTCAACCCTGTTTGCCTCAATTTCTTCATTGAAAAATGAGCTGGAGAAGGAAATAGCAAACCACTAGCTGTGTGACCCTAGGCAAGTCACTTCATCCCGTTTACTTCAGTTTCTTCATCTGTAAAATGAGCTGGAGAAGGAAATGGCAAACTGCTAGCTGTGTGACCTCAGGCAAGTCATTCAACCCTGTTTGCTTCAGTTTCCTCATCTATAAAAGGAACTGGAGAAGGAAGTGGTAAACCACTGCAGTATCTTTGCCAAGAAAACCCCAAATGGGGTCTGGAAGAATCAGATAACAGCAACAAAATGTTTAATAATTATAACAGCTAACATTTGTAGAGTGCTTACTATGTGTCAGACACTATGCTAAGCACTTCTTATTTAATTTTAACCTCACAACACCCGTAGGAGGTGGGTGGGATTATTATTTGCATTTTACAGATGAGGAAACTGAGGCAAATAGAAATGACTTGCTCAGGGTCCCACAGCTAAGTTATCTCTGTGGCAAATCTGAATATAGCTCTCCTGGCCTCCAGGTCTCATACTCTAGCTCCTAAGCCACCTAGCACACTAGTCCTCATAGTAGAGATGTGGATTATGGTTACAGTTGCTTCCGCTTAACTGATTTTCTTGTAAGAAAAGAGAGGGCTCATTTGGCTTGGGGTTGAGAGATACAATCACACCAATAAACTTTATTAACAAACTTACCTTCTGTCTTAGAATCAATAAATACAGCGTGTTGCTTCTAAGGCAGAAGAGCAGGAAGGGCTAGGCAAGGAGGGGTAAGTGACTTGTTTCTGATTTAAACAGCACTCAGTCATGACCTTAAATGGCTGATGATGAGATGGGCCTCACCTCTCTCAGCAGAGGCAAAGGACCAGAGGTACAAAGCGAGTCATATGTTCTCAGACAAGAATGACAAAAAAGCCTTGATTTGTTTTGCTAGACTGTACTAATTTGGTACAAAGGAAGACTTTTATTTGGAGGGGCAAGTGGGTGATGAAAATGTTTTAAAATTTAAAGAAATGAGCATCCCTAAAACATTTAAAACAAAAAAAGATGACTCTTTTACAAAAATGAATAATACAGAACTAAGATTTCAGTGATAACACATGTATAACTCAGTGGAATTGCTTGTCAGCTCTGGGAAGGGGGAGGGAAAGAAAATGAATCATCTAACCTTGGGAAAATATTCTAAAAATAAAATTACATTAAAAAACAAATAAATAAGTAAATCAATTAAAATTTTAAAAAACACACAAAGAAGAAAGCAAAGACAACACAAACAGGGAAGTTGCTATTTTGAAATGGTATGACATTAAGTCAAGAAGACTAGGTTTGAATTCTCCCTCAGACACCCACAACCTTGTGACATAAGGCAAGCATTTAACAATTGTCTCAGCTGTAAAATGGGGACGGTAACAGCCCCCCACCTCAAAGATTGTGACAATCAAATTAGATAGACCGATACAGCAAAGAAGGGCAGGTAGGTAGTATAGTGGATAGAGTTCCAGGTCTGGAGTCAGTAAGACAACTCATCTTCCTGAGTTCAAATCCAGCCACTTACTAGCCATGTGACCGTGGGCAAATCACTTCACCTTGTTGGCCTCAGTTTCCTCATCTGTCAAATGACCCAGAGAAGGAAATGATAAACCACTCCGGTATCTTTGCCAAGAAAACTCCCAGTGGGGTTACAAAGGGTCAGACGACTGAAATGAATGGACAACAATAACAAATACACCAAAGAGGTGAAAGCAAAAAAAAGACTTTTTATACAAAAATATATATGAGCTCTTTTTTTGTAATGTCAAAGAAATGGAAACATAGTGGAAGAAATTTAAAAAAGAGAACTGGGGGCAGCTATGTGATATATGAATGTAATGAATATTATTGAACCTTAAGAAATAACGAAAGGGGTGGTTTCAGAGAAATCTGAGATGCTTTCAGATCAGTGGATGCAGAATGAAATGAGTAGAGCCTGAAAAACGAGGCATGGGATTACATTATAAAGATAAACAACTTTGAGAGACTTAAGAATTCTGATTAAGAATGCAGTAACCTACAATTCTAGGGGACTAATGATGAAACATGCTACCTGCCTCCTAAGAGAGAGGTTAATAATAATAATAACTGGGACAGCTAGATAGCACAGTGGATAGAGTGTCCGTCTGCAGGATGTAGGTTCAAATCTGGCCTCAGACACGTCACTTCATCCCTATTTCCTAGCTCTTACTGCTCTTTTGCCTTGGAACTAATACTTAGTATTGCTTCTACAACAGAAAGTAAGAGTTTAAAATAATAATAATAATAATAATAATAATAATAATAACATTTACATAGAGCTTACATGTCAGATGTAGTGCTAAACACTTTATATAAATATTATCTCATTTGATGCTCACAACAACCCTGGGAGGGAGTTGCTATTATTATCTCATTTTAAAGATGAGGAAACTAAGGCAAACAGAGATTAAATGTCTTGTCCAGGATTCAGACAGCCAGGTAGAGACAAATTTTAACTCGGGTCTTCCTGACTCCAGTTCCAGCAGTCTATCTACTATGCCACCTAGCTGCCAAGATGATGAACTCTAAAGGCAAAATAAGAGATGGCCAGTGTGGGATTTGCTTTTCTTGACTATGAATATTTACTGCAAGCGTTTTATTTTTCTTTTCTCTTACTTTTTTTTTTTTTTTGGATAGCAAGAGGTGGGAGGGGAGAGAAAATAGATTTTCATTAATTGAAAAAATAAAAGTGAATTTTAAAAAGATTAAATATAAGAATATATGTGAAATGCTTAGCAAACTTTAATACAAGTATTAGTTGTTATTATACCTTGTTAGATTTAATATAGACTTTTATGATGGAATGCATTTTCCCCTTCATATTTGCTGAAAAAATTTAAATTATTAACAGGAGTCCTTTCTGCCTTGTTTCTGCAATGATTTTGACTAACTGGAAAAAGGAAAGAGTGGGTAAGAATCAGTTTTCAGTCTGTTGATAAACTTCATTTTTACTATTGATCTTCTAAATGTGAGGTCTTTGTCCAAGAGCAGATGAAATATTTCTAGAGGACCTGAAAACTATCAAACATTATAGTCTTGCTATAAATAAAACAAGAAGAAAGAGGGAAGTTGCTGCTAAGGGCAAAGACAGCTTCTAGGTACACTTTTGATGAGGCAAAGAAAGGGAGAGAGTAAACTGGATTTTTGTCATGCTCTTCAATCTAGTAACACTGGCCACCTTGCTGTTCCTCAAATATGACACACCATCTCCAAACTAAAAGCATTTTCACTGACTCCTGACTTCCCTGACTTCCATCAAGTCCCAAATAAAATTTCACCTTCTTTAGGAAGCCTTTCCAATAGCCCTTAATTCTAGTGCCTTCCCTCTGTTGATTATTTTCAATGTATCCTGAATAGAACTTGTTTTTGTGTTGTTGATTGCATATTATCTCACCCATTAGGATGTGAGTTTTTTTAGGACAAGGACTGGTTTCTTTTTCTTCCTTTCCTCTTTCTTCCTTCCCTCCCTATTTAGTTCCTTCCTTTTTTCTTTCTTCCTTCCTTCCTTTTGTCCTTCCTTCTTTTTCCCCCTTCTTTCTTTCCTCCCTTCCTTTTCTTTCTTCCTTCCTTCCTTTCTTAAATTTTTTTGGATCTCCAATACTTATCATGATGGCTCAGTGAATAGAGAACCAGGTCTAGAGAGGGGATCCTGAGTTCAAATGTGACCTCAGATACTTCTTAGCTGTGTGACCCTAGGCAAGTCACTTAACCCCAATTACCTAGCCTTTACCTTCCTTCTGCCTTGGAACTGATACTTAGTATTGAATCTAAGAGAGAAGGTAAGGGTTGGAAAAGGAAAACATAGACCTATGGGTCTACTCTCCTATCTATACAAAATCTTTTTAATCAGTCGATCACCATTTTTTAATCTGGCAGGCATTGTGCTAAGAACTGTCATCTATGGACAAATGTGATACTCACTGAGAGTATTATTGGAGAATGAGCAGGATTTATAACACCAAGGATATCTAACACTAAACCGTATTTTTATAATTTCACAATTAACTGACAGATGTGGAGAATATAAAATCCTATTGTGCTTGTTGGTTGATTACAAAGAGCATGGCTAGGATGAACCACCCAAAATTCCCTGAAGACATTATCTGGGATTTAGGATGTATATCCATATTCAAATGGCCAATCAAAATGACTTCCACCTCCACTTTCATCATTTAATCCTCTTCCACATTTGTAACACTTTTTAGCATGTTTGAATCTCCTTTCTGCTCTTTTATTTTCTGTATTCTTATCCAAATGCCACTTAAATTCCAACTTATGACAGACCTGAAATAACAATTTATGATATACCCTCAAGTGGACTATGTTCTCTATATAATGAGAATTTCATAGTAATTTATGCTTTAATAGTTTATAGGGAGAGGGAGAGATAACTAGGTGGGCTGGTGGATCAAGAGCCAGGTCTGGAGACAGGAGGTCCTAGGTTCAAATTTACCTCAGACTCTTCCTAGATGTATGACCCTGGGCAAGTCACTTAAAATCCCTTGCCTAGCCCTTACCACTCTTCTGCCTTAGGACCAATACACAGTATTGATTTTAAGATAGAAGGTGAGGGTTTTTAAAAAATGTTTATTGAAATAAAGCCAAAGAAGAAACTGTTGGCATCTGATTACAGATCAAAGCATGCCATCTTTCACTTTATTTTTTTCATGAGTTTTTATTGAATGTGTGAAATATATATTCTGTTATGGCAAGGGGAAAATAGAAATATGTATTACATGAAATCTCTGATGTAACCTATAATAGACCACTTACTACTTGGGGAAGGGGAAAAATGGGGACAGAGAAAGGGACAGAATCTGAATCATAAAATGTCAGAATACAATTGTCAAAAATTGTTTCTACGTGTAATTGAAAAAAAGTTTAAAAAACAAACAAAAAAAAAAACAGTTTATTGGAACAAGTCCTAAAGGAAGTTGGCAGCTGCGTAAGTGGAGGAGGAAGAACTGAGCAGCACTCTCACTTTGCTCTTGGCTTGCACACTGGTAATGGTGATGATGGTGATACTGGCATTGGTGCTAGTGGCAGTGGGCCATGGCATCATTCAGCCTCCTCTTTTCTCTATTTCTCTTGGTGATGTCATCAACTCCCATGGGTTTAATCACCTTTAAATGGATGAATCCTACATCTATATATTTAGCATTCCTTTCTTTCTGGAGCTTTATTTCCTATCACCCACTGCCCAACCAGATTTCTCTACCTTGATGTTCCATTTTATTTTTGTTGGTTGTTTGGTCATTTGAGTCCTGTCTGACTCTTGGCAGCCCCATTTGGGGTTTTCTTGGCAAAGATACTGGAGTAGTTTGCTATTTCTCTCTCCAACTCATTTTACAGATGAGGAAACTGAGGTCAACAGAGTTTCATGACTAACCCACAGTCACACTGATGTTCTGTCCTCTTATGATATTCTCAATATCTATCCAAAAAATTTTTCATTATCTTTTCCCCAAAACCTAGCCTTAATTCTACTCCTACCTGTAGAAGTATCCCTTTTTTATTTTATTTTATTTTATTTTATTAATCCTTACCTTCTGTCTTGGAGCCAATACTGTGTATTGGTTCCAAGGCAGAAGAGTGGTAAGGGCTAGGCAATGGGAGTTAAGTGACTTGGCCAGGGTCACACAGCTAGGAAGTGTCTGAGGCCAGATTTGAACCTAGGACTTCCCATCTCTAGGCCTGGCTCTCAAGCCACTGAGCCATCTAGCTGCCTCTAGTATCCTTCTTTTTAAACATATTTTTTCTAAGTACATGTAACAAGTTGTTGTTTTTTTTTTTTTTTTTTTTTCATTTTAAACCCTTAACTTCTGTGTATTGACTTATAGGTGGAAGAGTGGTAAGGGTAGGCAATGGGGGTCAAGTGACTTGCCCAGGGTCACACAGCTGGGAAGTGTCTGAGGCCGGATTTGAACCTAGGACCTCCTGTCTCTAGGCCTGGCTCTCAATCCACTGAGCTACCCAGCTGCCCCCCACATGTAATAAGTTTTTAATATTTGCTTTAAAAAGTTTTTGAGTTTCAAATACTCTTCCTTCCTTCCTTCCTTCCATCCTTTTTTCCTTCCTTCCTTCCTCTCTGTACCACAATCCTTCACATCCTAGGAGACATCCTTGATTCTTTTCTCTTACTCAGCCAATCAATAAAAAATGTTTTATTAAGGGTCTACTGTGTGACTGGTATTGTACTAAGCACTGGGGATACAAAGAGTGGTAAAGGATAGTCCCTGCTCTCTAGGTCACATTTGAACTCAGGACTTCTGGTCTCCAGATCTGGCTCTTTATCCACTGAGCCACCTCACTGCTCCAACATCTTCATTTCTGACCATTTCTTGTACATCTTCAAAATCCTCCTCCTTCCCTTTTCTTCCCACTCTGTACTTGGTTTCTTGAGATGCTACCAATTCCCCACAAGCCTAACCATTCTTCCTTTCTCCATCCACCAAACCATTGCTTCGGTTTACCTTATTCAAAACTTGCTTCAAAGCCTCTCTCCTTAGAGGAAAAAGAAGAAGGAGAAGGAGGAGAAGGAGGAGGAGGAGAAGGAGGAGGAGGAGGAGGAGGAGGAGGAGGAGGAGGA
>NC_058133.1:261285496-261416144 GCF_016433145.1 Gracilinanus agilis | reverse complement strand
AGAGAGAGAGAGAGAGAGAGAGAGAGAGAGAGAGAGAGAGAGAGAGAGAGAGATGAGCCACCAAGCCTCCAGGCAGATGAAAACTTCATTCCAGGAATTTTCTTCATAACTCCTGGAAGCTCAAACAATGTTAACTGAGCAAAACTGGGGTGTATTGGCAAATAGTTAAATATTAAGCTGGGGGAGGTGGGAACAAAGGTGAGAAGAGGGATGGGAAATGTGCCCACTTATACTTTTATTTAAAAATATTTTTCCATGTTTACACGATTCATTTTCTTTCCCTCCCCACTCCCAGAGCCAACAAGCTATTCCACTGGGTTGTACAAATGTTTTCACTCGATACCTATTTCCATAGTATTCTTTTTTGCTATAGAGTGATCTTTTTAAAGCCTAAACCCCAAACTATTGTGCTGTAAGGAATCTAGAGGATTTCTATGTGAACTGGGAGAACCACTTATACTTTTAACTTTAATCTGCATTATTAACACTTTCTGAAGTCTAAACAATTAACAAACAACGAATTAAGCCCTGATTTGGTGCTGTTGGGGATATTTTGAGGTGAAAGTGACCATTTGAAAATTTTTAATGACTCTCCCCAGGCAGTTAGAGATGGTTCTGGCACACTCCTGCTAATATCCCTAAACCCTTTCACCTATGGGGTGTAGGAGTTTGTCAGATTAATTCACTGACTTTAATCTCCTATTGGCTAAAATGGATAGTGGAACAGATTAGGTATACAATTTACAGATGTAAATGACTACAGTGATCTTTTATTGTTGTTGAGTAGGTTCAATGTGTTTAACTCTTCGTGACCCCATTTTGGGGTTTTCTCAGTAAAGATCCTGGAGAGATGTGTCACTTCCTTCTCTAGCTCATTTAAAGATGAGAAAACTGAGGCAAACATGTTTAAGTGACTTGTCCAGGGTCACACAGCTAGTAAGTGTATGAGGCTGGATTTATAGCTGTCCTAAAATTAGAGCTATTCAAAACTCTCATTTTTTAAAAATGTTTTTTATCATGAATTTAACAATCTTCAACAAACACATTTAAATATATAAAAACCAAAAGGATATTATATACGCAATTGTGGACTTCTTTAGGTTTTTGTGTTTGTTTTAAACCCTTACCTTCTGTCTATACTAATTATCAGTTCCAAGGCAGAAATACAAATGGAGTTAAGAGACTTGCCAAGAGTTACACAACTAGGAAGAAGTGTCAGAGGTAATATTTGAAACCAGGTCCTTCCATCTCTAGAACTGGCTCTCTATCCACCTAGCTGTTCCTTGTTCCATATTTTTTAAGTTTATATCTAACATGGTAACGCTATGTACAAAACTGTCCTGTTTATTCATGTTTTCTCCTGAACTTTTTAATACATCTTTTAATATCTATGAATGCTTTTTATTCCTTTCTCTCCTTTAGCTTTCATTTTTCTTCCTACCTTTACTCTTTCCTTCTTTCTTCCTCCCCCCCTTCCTCCTTTTTTGGGACTCTTTATCACTATCCTTGAAAATAGAAGCTATCAATTGTAACAAATATGGATAATTGAACAAAATCAATGCACTGGTTACCTGAAAATGTATTCCAAATCATCTTTTTAAATCCTGACTGGTCACTGGATTAATCAAGATTTTAAAGCTTTTCAAAGTTATTTTCCATTTTACATATATAGTAAACTGAGGTCTAAAGACTTTAAATGAGTTGGTCTTTGAGGGAGGAAACAAGCAATTTATTAAGCACTTACTATGTGTCTGAAATTGTGCTATAATAACAGTCACCATTTACATAGCACTTACTTTGTGCCAGGCACTTTGCTAAGCACTTTACAATTATTATCTCATTTGATCCCCAGAACAACCCTATGAAGAAGGTCCTATGCTATTATTATCCCCATTTTGTAGATCAGGAAACTGAGACAGACAGAAACTAAGTGACTTGGCCAGGACCACACAGCTAGTGAGTTTTGAGACTAGAATTCAATTCAGGTCTATCTGACTCTAAGCCCAATGTATTATCCACTGCTCCATAGAAATATGTGACAGAAAGGGGACTGAAACTCTGGTCCTTTGACTCCAAATGCAGCATTCTCCATTGCAGCAAGGTGCCATCACAATCAAAGCCCATCCATTAGGCCTGTAAGAAATAAAATTAATATGAAAGGTTAGATTTAAAAATATTAGGGTTTTAAAGGGTTTATTGATAGCCATTAGGAAAATGAAGCCATATGACTGTTAAGAGTTAGTTTAAAAGGACTCACCATTATCTCCTCCTTCCATCCTGGCTCCTGCTCCACAGTCAGAAAAGAGGAAGTACCAATCCAGTCCTTAGTCTTTATACTTTCCTCTACCTTATTATTCTTCCTGTCTATGGATTACATAAGCAGGGAATCATGGAAATGTAGTTTGAAAGAGCTCTAAATGTCCACTGGAAGTTTAGAACCGGGACCTCAAAATTAGTTCAAGGACTCCCAAATTTCCAATATCACAGGCCACAGAATCATTTCTACTACCACCTCCCTCACCAAGACCTTTCAGAAAAGAGAATGGAAAAAGTCCAAAACTGAGAGTCAGAAAAATTGAGTTCCAAACCCTCTTCATTCAGGGTGGCCTCAGGGAATTTATGTCTAAAAACCAAAAAGAAGAAAATTTATTTTATATTTATTTAGCTTTATAATAAAAAAAATCCATTCATATTCAAAAATAAGAATAACAACAAAACTACCCTGTTATAATAGATAACATGTATATAATGTATGACATTAAAATTGTGCAATGTATATAATACATTGACAATGTATAAAATATATGCTGCATTGCATATTATATATGATTTAACAATGTATAATGCATTACATACATATAAAATTTATATTGTATCATATACATTGTATATATGTCTGTATAATGTCTATGATACAATATAAATTTTCTAATATAAATATTGCAAATGTATGTATAATGTATTATATAATATACATATACACATATGTGTTATATAATACACATTGTGTGTGTATATAATGTATTGTATAATATATATAATATATAACATACTGTCTTTATGTGGATTTCCTGGTAATCCTCAGCCAGAAGTCCCAGTGTTGTCTTCAGCCAGGGTTCTACCAATGTAGCCTCCTCCAAAGCCAAGGCAGGAATCTCAGTCACTCACCCAGCAAGCCAATGCAGAATCCAGGATAAAGGTCTCCATCACGCCAGGAAAGGAATCTTCAGAACCAATCTCTCCAGAAACCAGAAAAAGAATAAATGCTAAACCATACTGGTCTCTTTTTATAACCCTTTTTTCCACATCACTTCCTGTCACTCCTCCTTCTTCACAGAAACCAATGGCAGTCTTTTAATTTGCCTAGCACTGCCCAAGGGGGTGGGGAGTGGTGGTAGAGAGGGGTGGGAGGGGAGGAGGACAGTGGCCTTTGGAGTTGTCACTTACTCTAGTAAGTGGCTTGTGAACTCTTATACTTAATAGTAAGTAGGGATACTTTAAGTTCTTGATTTGATTAGCTAAAAATAGTCAAGGGAAGAGTTAATCCTATCTTCATAATACATTATATGCATGAAAATATATATTGTGTAATATCCATTATATATACATTTATATTGTATAACATACATTATATACATATATAATGTTTAATATTCATACATGATATATAGATATATACATGTATATGTTATATGGACATCATATATTATATAATAGACATCATATAATCATGCATAATATATTGTATAATATACGAATAATATGTTGTATAATATACATTATATATACACACATAATATATTGCATAACATACATTGTATATATACACATAATAGATTGTATAATATACATCGTTTATACACATGTAATATATTGTATATGCATATATAATTTATTGTAAAATACATATGCTCTATTATATATTGCACAATATGCTTTAACAATGTATAATATGCATTATAGACTATATTGTATCTTCCTGACTTCAGGTGCTCTATCCTCTGTGCCACTTAGCTGACCCAAGTCAGCTATAAACTTCTGCTAAAGTACTCTTCTGATGTCTACATATGGTGTGTATATGACTATACACAAGTGTGAAGATAGGATTAACTCTCCCCTTGCCTATTTTTAAATTAATCAACACCCTAAGTAGGGGAGGTTCACAAGCCACTTACTAAAAGTAGGTGAAAACCCAGAGATGATTGACCACCCCCTGGGCTGTGCTAAGCAAATTTAGAGACTGCAATTGGCTGCAGTAAAGTGGGGGGGTGGGGGGGGGAACATGGAAAAAGGACTGAAAGGGTCCTGAACTTCCTGTCCAAGGGGGGTTCAGTCTGAATCTTCAGCTTGGAGGATCTTGGACTGGCTCTTGGGTGAGTAGCTGTTCTTCCTTTCCTGGCTTCTGGAGAGAGATTAGTTCCAGAGAGGCCTTCCCCTCTTGGAGGAGGCTATGTTGGTGGAATTTGGGGTCCTCCAGTTGAAAGCTAACAAGTCCTGCTGAGCTGAGCCAAATACCAGAGCAATATTTAGTGTGATAGGCTAGACATCTTCTCTACCTTCTTTTTACATTTTTCTATTTTCACTCTTTCCACCTCTTTGTAAATAAAAGTATTAAAAGTCATTTTGATTTGAGGTATAATATTTTAAATTGGTGACCATCATATTTTAGAGTTTTCATATATTTCAACCCCTTAATTTCTTACACAAGTTTGACCAAATTTTACCAAATTATAAAGTTCTCAATTATCAAATCTGTGATAAATTATCTCTGTTGACTGAGAACAGGCATAACTAAATTTCAGAGAGGTTCTTCAATGCTGAAGGAATGGCTACCAGATGATAAAGACTCTTTTTGGTCTCAGCAACTTTCAAAGATAATCTATTAGGTAGCTAGGTGGTATTTTAGATACCATTTTGGACCTACAGTCAAGAAGACTTGAGTTCAAATCCAACCTCAGACACTTAGCTGTGTGACCCTGGGAATTCCTATAAACTGTTTGCTTCAGTTTCCTCATCTGTAAAATAGAGACAACAACAACAATAGGTCCTAGGGTTGATGTGAGGATTGAATGAGGTGATATTTGTAAAATGCCTAACCCAATGCTTACCATATGATATTAGATGCTTAATAAATGTTACTTACTTCCTTTAAAGGAATGGAGGAATTCTAGTCTTTGTCACTGAGAGAGTATCCCCAGTAATAAAATCATGGATCTTTGAAATACTGAAATAAAAGAAATACAACATTCCCTTGCCTTAACCAATGGCATAGTGACTAGAGCTTTGAATTTGGAGTCAACGTTCAGATCCTGCCACATAGGTAGTCTCTCTGCTTCAGTTTCTTCATCTTCAAAATGAAAGTTAGACTTAATGGGCTTTAAAATTCCTTCCAGTTCTAAATTTATGACTGGGAGTCTAAACATCATTTGGACAGCTCCTAGATTTAGTTTGTAGTCCATTGTCATTGTTTTGGCTGCCATGATGCCAAATTCAAAAAGAAACAGGACCACTAAACCATATGAAAGTATACCAGCAGGTCACATACTGATTTAGAAAATAATATATTAATATTATCTGTATTTTATCATATTTTTATTTATTTTCTTAAATATTTCCTAATTACATTTTAGTCTGGCTCAGGTCACACTCCAGGCCCACATGACTGATACCTCTGATATTGAACATAAACTGTAAGAATTTTTTTGAAGGGAGAAGTGGGATATAAGTAGGCATTTTCTCTTCCTTTTGAGTTCAAATCCAGTCTCAGACATTTACTAGCTCTAAGATACTGGGCAACACACTTAATTAACCTTTATCTGCCTCAGTCTCTTCATCTATAAAATAGGGATAATAGCAATTATGTCCCAGAGTTGTGAGAATTAAATGAGATATGCAAAAAAAAAACTTCACAAATAGAGTAGCTATGTAGCACAGTGGATAAAGTGTCAGGCCTGGAGTCAGGAAGTCCTGGGTTCAAATCTGGATTCAGATACTTCCTAACTGTGTGACCCCTATAGGCCCAACTGCCAAGCCCTTACCTCTCTTCTGCCCTGGAATCAATACTTAGCATCTATTCTAAGACAAAAAGTAAGTTTTTTTATATCTATCTATCTATATTTTTTATTTTACCAATTACATGTAGTAATTTTCCACCTAAGTTTTCTGAAATTGTAAGATATATATTGTCTTCCTCTCTCCCTTCCCTCTCTCTTCCAGGAGAGCAAGTTGATCTGGGTTATACATGCATTATCATGCAAAAAGGCAAGGGTTGTTTGATTTTTTTTTAAGCTTTACAAACCTTTAAGTGCTATATAAATGCTAGCTGCTGTTATTATTAATTTTGAAATGTTGTCTTGGCCCCTAAGAAATATCCAGTGCCAAAATTTCTGAAGAATTCATTATTGATGACCTAAAGGGCAAAGGAAAGATATCTGGAGTGTGGATGGACTGTAGGATATGAAAGTAGATGTCTTGAGTGCAGGAAAGGAATGGGGGAAGAGTTGTGATATAAAGAGAATCATCTATGAAATCTTTGATTAGGAAAGGAGGTGTCATATATATATATATCAAATATATTTTGATCAAATATATATTTTGATATATGTCACATATGTCAAGAGTGAGACCTCACAGATGGATTGTCTACCTGCTATGGTATTAGGAGACTCCTTTACTAAAGAAAATCAGAAAAGACCTACTAAAGCTTTAGGAATGATTCTTAATGTCACTTGAGAATACTGGCTGTACCCAGGTAGATATGCATGGGAACAGGGGGAACAATTGGAGAAGCAGGAACCAAAAGGCAGTGGTTGAACATTTTTTAAAACTTCAGTGTTATAATATAAAAAAACAAAAAAACAAAAAAACAAAACTTGAGTGTTTTGCCTTCATGAAAAGAGCTGCTCTGTGCACAGGCTCCTCTACCCCAACCTGACTGACCACAGGCCCAACTATTATCCTCCTAGTCTAATAAAAAGACAAATTGCATAAATTAATAAGTTAATCTGAAATTTCCAAATCAAACTTGATAGAGTATAGTCTGCAGTAGAATTCTGTTGCTGTTTTTTTCTTCCTTCCTTTCCTTCCTTTCTTTCATTTTCCTTCTTCCCTCCTCCTTTTCTTTCTTCCTTCCTTTCTCCCTCCCTTCCTTCCTTTTTCTTTTTTTCTTTCCTTCTCTCTCCCTCTCTCTCTGTCTCTCTTTCTCTTTCTCTCTCTCTTTCTGTGATTAAGTGACTTGTCCTGGGTCATATAGCTCTCAATTTTCTTTTCTAATTTTTCTTCTAAGTCTCTTAGTATTTGTTTTTTGATCCATTTTTGGAGCTCTTTCATTCCAAGCCTAATACACTTTCATATTTGCCTTTCAGAATTTATACCATCTTGGCATTGCTATTTTCTTGAGAGCTTGCATTTTGGTATTCCCTTTTGCTGAAATGGCTTTTTTGTGGTCTTTTCCTCATTTGGGTTTGTTTTTTTTCATAATTTTGCTTATATGTTTAAGCTCAGTTCCACTTCTGGACTGGAAGGAGTACTGTTCCTGGACTCCCCTTAGATGACACATGCAGTGGATTGAAGTTGGATTCCACTCCTAAACTGCCATCTTCCCTGTGTTCCTTCTCCTGAGGGTTTCCCCAGGTGTGCTTGTTCCAGGCTGCTCTTCGCGCTGCTGATTGCACTGCTCTCCTTACCTCATCAAGACAGGTCCTTCTTGTTGTCCCTCTCTTTCTTCACTCTGTCTTCTGTTGGTTATGTCTCTCCAAAATTTGTTTTGAGATATCTTTTTCTTTCATGGTTGTTTGGAGGTGGATTTGGGCGAGCTCATAACTTTTCTTATTCTGCCATCTTGGCTGTTGGAAACAGAAGTCTTTAAAGGCTTCACCAAGATGGTCATCTCCTCCCATTAGTACTTCATGTTATTGGTTTTTGGTACTACATTTTCAAAGAGGACCAATGCCATCATGGGGAGATGTCTTGACTTTCATGTGAATTGGATTTAAGTGAGGCAGTGCTACACAAAATTATCACTCAGCCTCACTCTCTCTTCCAGAGTCACCTGAGTCTGGTGGCAGGACAAAAATCAAGATGACTGGCAAATGGTCTGGGATATAGTGGATGACCTTGGCATCTTTGATGTCTGATCAAGTACTAAATGCCTCCTTGGGCCTGCTTCAGCCACCTTCATGGCAGTTGGAACAAACTGTTTTCATTCACCCATTCCATGCTTGGAGCAGACATTCCCCTAACTCACTGACAGATTTGAGACCTGTTGGTTATCCTTATTCTGGTTTAGACCATCTTTGGAGATGGTTTTACCAGAGTGGGACTACTGAACATGCTACAGCAGACTGAAATAGAAAGATATATGCTAGGACAAAGAACAGTTCCATATTCATTCTTGCCTTGGGTAAGAGTTGACAATGACAATATCATATCTGTTGCATTTAGAAAACCAAAAAAAAATCTATATTGAAGGGTCTCTACTCTTTTTTTGTTGAAGCTTCTTGTTTATGATGTTATGTTAGTGGGTATTTTTTTCTTTCCTTTGGCTATTTGAAAAGGGTGATTTTATCTTAGATTTTTTTTTCCCTTTCTATGCTTTGGAGGAGAACTCTGGGAGATATTCTTAACTGCTTCCAAGATCCCCCAACTGACCTAGAATTTTTTTTTTAATTTTTCAGAGTTCTCTGGGTTTTTTCTGCCTAGCCAGAATTCTTAAAGTACCCCATCAGAAAAGGTTCAGCAGGACTTTGGAAAAAGGTATTTTTATAGCTCTGTCTTAAAGGTATTCATTATAACCTGCAGCCTCCATTTCTGTTCCTAGTATTCTCTGTACTTGTCTTTTTTCTTATCTCCTGTATGCCATTGCTCCCTGACTATCTGTGTGATTTATCAATCAAACAAGTATTTCTTTAAAATGATATACCAGGTGCTAGGCTAAGTCCTGGCGGCATAAAGAAAGTAAAGAACAGTACACCTGCTCTTAAGGAGTTTATATTCTAATGGAAACCATATACCAATAACAGTACATACAAGATATATACGATGTAGATGAAAGCAATTTGAAAGGAGAAGACATTATTTAGTAGTCCAGCCATGTCATTCCCCAACCCAGTAAACTCCAGTGGTTCCTTGTCACTTCCAGGATAAAATAAGGTGTCATAGTAGATAAAACTTTGAGCTTGGAATCCAGAAGACTCATCTTTATGAATTTGAATCTAGCCTCAGATACTTAATAGCTTTATGAAAAGTCACTTAACTCTATTTGTCTGTTTCCTCATCTATAAAATAAGGTAGAGAAGGAAAAGGCAAATCACTCTAGTATTTCTGCCAAGAAAACCCCAAATAGGGTCATATTGGGTCAGACAAGAACTGACTGAAAAATAACATTATGCTTAGTATTCAAAGTCTTTCATAACTTAACCCTTTCCTTTTGTGGTCTTCTCATACCTTACTCTCCGCCAAGTACTCTTTGTTCCAGTGACCCTGGACTCCTAGATGTCCCAGGAACAATAATACCTTCCATCTCTCCTGCTCCAGGTATTTTCTTTGGCTGTCCCAGAAGCCTGTGAAATGCTCTTCCTCCTCAACTCTGTTTACTGACTTCTCTGGCTTCCTTTAAGTCTCAACTAAAATCCCCCTTTTACAGGAAGCCCTTCCCAATCCCTCTTAATTCCAGTGTCTTCTCTCTGTTAATTATTTCCAATTAATACTGTATGTAGCTTTGTTTGCATGTTGTCTTCCCCATTAGATTGTAATATCCTTGAGGGATTGTGTAATGCTTAACACAGGGCCTGGCATATAGTAGGTCCTTAGTAAGTTTGTTGATTAATTATTTGGAAGTTTAAGAAAGGCCTCCTGGAAAAGGTAGGATTTGAATTGAATCTTGAAGGAAGCCAGGAAGACAAAGAAATAGAGGTGAATGGGTGGAGGTAAGGAGCCAGCTACTTAGTAACTCTAAGCAAAGGCATTTACTGAGATGGTATGGTCTCTCTGTCTCACTCTATCCATTAATTAGATTAATTTGATCCACTCCAAACTTAAAGGGACTCACTCTTTAGAACACAGTCTGAATGGGATACATCTTTATATCTCACTGATATAAGTGATGCACTTTTACCTGCAGCTTACAAAATGCAAATTCTCCAAAGCTCTGAAGGGGCATACCCTTACATTTTATAGATCAGGATTATGAAGTCTAAAGTTAAGAAACTTGCTAAAGATCACATAGGTAGTGGATACTAGTGCCGGAATTTGAACACAGATTCTTTCTCCAAATCCAAATCTATTTCTGCCTTCATCACACTGCCTCCACTTGAGGTTGTAAATCTGCCAAGGCATAATAATGCTAAAGCCAAAGAATCTCAAAAGACTCTTGGAATGTGTGAAAAGAAACCTGAGGACAGCTAGGTAGCACAGTAGATAGAGTCAGGCTAGGAGTGAGGAAGACCTGGGTTCAAATCTACCCTCAGACACATCCTAGCTGAGTGACAATCCCGATTGCCTAGCCCTTGCCACTATTCTGTTTTAGTATTGACACTAAAACAGAAATGGAAGGAAGGAATGAAGGAAGAAAGGAAGGAAGGGAGGAAGGAAGAAAGGAAGGAAGGGAGGGAGGAAAGAAGGAAGGGTCATCTTCTGAGTTCAAATCCAACCTCTGACATTCATCTGTAAAATGAGCTGGAAAAGGAAAAGGCAAAACACTTTTTTCTTTGCCCAGAAAACTCCAAATGGGGTCACAAAGAATGGGAAATGACTGAAAAACATATATGCATAGTTAAGCAAAAGAAGTTCCCATATAGGTCATGCCCAAAACGTAGATCTCATTCTGTATATTTAGTCTCCTACCTCTATGTTAGGAGTCAGAGAACATAATTCATTCCTAGTCTTTTGGAATCATGGTTTATCATTTCATTGATTAGAGTGGGTATCCCACTGAAGAGAGGGCTGGTGACCCGCGTGCATTTTTCAGAGTGCATGCGCGCCTCATCTAAAAGAAACTATCCACAGAAGGCCATCGAAGGGTGCCCCTAAGATTCCCTGCGATTTTCAGACAGGCACTGGCGAAGACACCCAAGGCCCTCCTGGCCCTGACGTCATTGGCATGGTCCTTCACATAGCCCGGAAGAGGCACAGCACCGCGCATGCTCTTTCCTTTCTAGCCCGGGCTCCTTCTAGAGCAGCAGCTGCCGCACCGCCGCCGAGGTTAGTTAGGAATGGGCCCCCTTTTTTCATCCGCCGCGCATCGGACCCATCCCTCCGCAGAGACCCGTGGCCGCACCCGGGCTTGGGCTTGGGGGCCTTCCCGGCCCTGCGAGTGCCCTTATTTCTATGCCACAAGAAAGGTGGCTTCTCTGGCTTTGGGATGGAAGCCAGCCCGGAAGGAGGGTGAGAGGCGCGGGCTGCTCCGGCCCCAGGCCTCGGCTCGCAGTTGCTCCCCACCCGCCCCCCAAAACCTCAGGGTGTTAGGATTGTGCGCTAAGCCATACTTCAGTTCTCCGGGAAAGTGTGCATGCACCTATTCCCGGCCCTATAGCTTCCCCTTGCTGCCTTGGAGTGGGGCCTGGGATGGGGCAGGGGGCTGGAGAGGCTAAGGTTCTTCGGTTTGGGGTTGGCAGGCTGGGAATTGGTTTAAAGATAGACCATAAGAACATAGACCAAGAGCTAGAAAGGACCGCGAGTCATCCACGCGCTCTTTCATTTTATGCGCGATGGAACCTGAGTCTAGAGAGTTTGAGACTTGCCTTAAAGTGACCCAAGTAGGAATAGCTGGATTTTGAACTCGATTCCTTCGAAGTGTGCTTCCGTAGTCTCTGCGTGGCATAGATGTATTCTCTACTAAAGTATGTGTGCAGTTTCTGAATTTTTAGGGGCTCCCCCCCCAACCATCGTATTGTTTGTATTCATTCTAAAATTTGGTTAATATTTTGAGGGGTATCTGGTCTTCCCTTGATAGGATCTTGGGGTTCGATGCGGAAAGGAGAATTTAGTACCAATTTCCTTAGTTTACAAATTGGGAGATGGTCTAAAAGTCACAACCAGGTGACAGAGGCAGAGTTTGCTTCCAGATATTCTGGCACCAAACCCAGGGCTAATGTCATTTTTCTGGGTTAACTTGATTGCTTTCTTTCTTGGTTTTTCTATCTAATACTTGGGTTTGGATAGGTACTATAGAGAAAGACAGAAGCTGGATTAGCTAGGTGGTTCAGTGGATAGGGAGCCAGGCCTGGAGACAGGATGTCCTGGGTTCAGATATGACCTCAGATATTTCTAAGGTAGGTGATCCCTAGGCCAGTCACTTAACCCCAGTTGCCTAGCCCTTACTGCTCTTCTGCCTTGGAACTTATACTAAGATTCTAAGAAGGTATGGGTTTGGGCTTTTGGGGGGTTTTGTTATTAAAGAAAAAAAGCTAGTACAAATGGAAATAGTGATTCTCTAGAATGGTATTTCTGCCTTGAGTTTTTCTTTTGGCTATTTTTCCAGAAAAAAACTTTTTTTTCACTTACATTTCTTGCAGGTAATGTACAGACAGCTAGTCTATATTCCTTGACCAGAGGTCCTGTCTCCAGATACTTTATTCAGTAAATGGATTAGATGACAACAGGAATATTTTTTTCAGCTAAGAATTGAACTACGTTGAGTCTGAAGTCTGGCTGCTCTAAAGATGTGTATTATAAAATTAAGAACCTTTTTGAAAACATTCTTTAGACTGCTTGGGTGGCACAATTGTATAGAAATGTTATTTTGTTGACGCATCCAATAATTGACTATCTTCCTCAAACTCACTATTGTTATTTGATATTTCAGATGTTGATGCCCAAGAAGAACAGAATTGCTATCTATGAACTCCTTTTTAAGGAGGGAGTAATGGTAGCCAAGAAGGATGTCCACATGCCAAAACACCCTGAGCTGGCAGACAAGAATGTGCCCAATCTCCATGTCATGAAGGCCATGCAGGTACTGAAGGACAGTGGGAAGGTGGTGGGGAGTGACACGATTTAAACATTTTGTCTAGAAAAAATTCTTGGTAGATTTTAGGATTTATTTGAGGTAAGCCTTAAAAGAGTTAACCTGCCCATTGGAGGGTAATAATAGTTATAGCTAACATTTTTTACTATATATACTATAGCTAACATAGTTTATTATGTGCCAGGAACTGTGCTAAGTGCATTATAATTATTTCATTTGATTCTCATAACAACCTTGAGAGATAGATGCTATCATTATCCTCATTTTACAAATGAAGAAATTGAGACAAACAGGTTAAATGATTTGCACAGAGTCATACAGCTTAGTAAATGTTTGAGGTTTGATTTGAACTCATTTTCTTGATTCTAGGACTTTTAATTAGCTAACATGCCTCGCTCCAAAGTAGTCTCATCTCATTTTGAAAATAATTTTCCTAAAACAGATCTGATCTTGTTACCTCCCCCTACACTCCTATTATTTCTTTGGTCCATATAAAATCCATTGTTTGGCTTTTTAAGCCCTTAATCTGATTTCTTCCTATCTTTCCAGTCTCTCTCCCAACACCATGCCTTTTCACTGGCTATCCCCCTGCCTCCTGATTCTCTCAAGACTTAACTCAAATGCTTTTCTACCCTAGTACCTGCCTTCCAGTTACATTATGTTTATCTTAGATATACATAGTTGGTTTCTGCCCCATTACTTACCTTGTGAGTTCTTGGAGGGCTGGAACCAAATGTTTGCCTTTACTGATTTCCTTAGTTAACATAGAACTTGGTTCATAGAAAATATTTAATGAATGTCAACTGTAGATAAAAATATTAAAAATATTAAAATGTTCTAAATCTGGTTCAACTACTAATTCGTTATATTCAAGTCACTTAGTGCCTCAGTTTTCTTCTTTGTGAAATAAATATCTAAATTGGCTTTATAGCACTAGGCATCAAATGAGACTGATTTTGAATGGATTTAAACTTGTAAAAGCTTAAAATTGTTTTCAGGTGGTGCTGATTCTTGCATGATCCTTATTTTTTCTCCTTTGTAACCATTTCTAATTTTAAGGAAGTTGAGTTTCTTTCTTGTAATTCTTAGAGAAATTTTAGTTAATTTTATTATGAAGTATTGGCTTCCAAATGGTTTGTGGACTCATTTTAACTGAAAACCAATATTTTTGGCTGGGCATCAGACTTAATATAGTGGAAGTTCTGGTTTTGGAATCACATCTCTACACTTAGTTATGTTGTGGTCCTAAACAATCTGAAGTTGAACTTCTGAGTCTCCTTTGTAATTTGGTGAAAATAACAGCACTACCTGTTTCTTGGAGTTGTTTTTGTTGCATCTCCTCCCTTACTCTCCCCCCTCCCCCCCCCCCCCCCCCCAATAATTTGAAAGAGTAGATTTACTTTTCCTTTCTCAGGCCATTTGATTACTAGAACCCCAAGTGATAGATTGGTTATTTTCTTTCAGTCTCTAAAGTCTCGTGGCTATGTTAAGGAGCAGTTTGCATGGAGGCATTTCTATTGGTACCTCACCAATGAGGGTATTCAGTACCTCCGGGATTACCTACATCTTCCCCCAGAGATTGTGCCTGCCACACTCCGCAGAAGTCGTCCTGAGACAGGAAGGCCAAGGCCTAAAGGTATTGTGCTTAAAAATTATGTAGTTATACCACCATGAGCTTCTTTCAAGCGCATACATATCAAGACAGAAAACTCATGAGAACCAGATATTTGTTAGTAGTAGAATACTGTTTGCCTTGGAAATAAAACAACAGAGTACACAAAATAGAATTGAAGTCATAACAAGCTTTTAAAATCTATTTTTAAAAACTGATTCATGACATTGACCTTGCTCAAGTCTTTTTCAACCTTTGTTGCTTCATTCTTTATCCACCCCACTGTGGAGTTTAGTAAGGGAACCCTGCTAATATAACTTGGGACTTTTAAAGATTTATATGCCCAAGCATTTTAGAGGTTGCTTTATAGAGGGGTATTATTTATTAACCTGTCCTTTAAAACCCAAGTATGGGTTTTTTCCCCAATAAAAAGATAGATTTACCTGTCTTTTTGCTCGAAAGTTTCCTCAGTCTTCCCCTCTATCATGAAGTTTTTCGGCCCACAATTCCTCCCCATCAACCAATTTCCTCAGTATATTCCTATGGCCAACTGAATTTGTGAGATGCTGAACTGGTTCCAATTCCAAGGTTTTGATTTTTGGAAACATTTGTTCCTATTTGAAGGGATGTGCTTAGTCAGAAAGATGAAAGAATTCTGTTTATTTCTTCCCAAAGCCCAGAAGAATATTAATTTGCCTTTATAATATTTCATTACCATTTTTAACAGTCTCTTGTCACACTTACTGTATATGAAACCAATAGCTGGAGGGTTTTTTCCAGTTTGTAAAGCCCCTGTAAACTTCTGACCTATAGTGAAGTTTCCATTTACTTTTGTCTCCCAAAAGGATTGTCTATTCAGAATTCCATTATATGTATGAAAGGGCCAGTAGGAACTCACTGTACAGCATGAAATTTCAGGGTTGAGGGGATCTTAATAGAGAACCTTCTTGTATGGTTCCTATGTGAGTTTCCCCTAGGTTGCTAACACTTTGACAGGATTCTAAAATGTTTTCCTGGATCCTCTTAAGCTTCTAATATTTATGAATTTTTTTGGACTTATGTGTCTTGATGAATAAATATAGGAGCAACCAGCCTAACCAAAGGAATTGTAGAGGCTTTTTCCTGTGTGTAAAGAAAGTCCAGTTTCAAAATTTATTTGCAATACAATTCCTGCTCATTTTCTTAAAAATATACAATGTTTCATCTACCATGTATTAAAAAATCCATTCACAGTGCTGGGAACACTGCAACCCTCCAAAGAAAGTAAGGAATGTTTATATTCAAAATTTCCTAGTATTTAGTGTCTTTGCTTTGTATAGGTCTGGAGGGTGAGCGACCTGCCCGACTTACTCGTGGTGAAGCTGACAGAGACACATACAGACGAAGTGCTGCTCCCCGTAAGTCATTTTCCTACTCAGAAACTTTGTCAGTTTAATTGACCAAAAATTTATTAAACAACTATTATGTGGGCCTATTATTATAAAGTGGGCCAACTAGTATGTTTTTGGGAGGGGACTACTTAACAACTAAGGATCAGGGCCTTGTGCTCTTAGCTAAGCCTTGAAAGGAGGGAGGGATTTCAGCAGAAAGGAAGTCAGTGTACATTCTAGTATAGGGAACAGCAAGTAAACCACTGACTGACTGGACCATAATGTAAGAGGAAGATAACCTGAAATAGAGAGAGACCAGACTATAGAGGGCTCCAAATGCTGTAAGTAGAGCAATTTGTATTTTGTCTTAGTAGCTTTTGGGAGTCAGTAGAGATTTTAGAACAAAGGAGTGAAGGGATAAACTGCTTTAGGAATTTGGCAACAGTATGGAAGGCATGTGTTTATTAGGGACTGGAGGAAGCCAATTAGAAGGGCCTGGTGTAGGCTATTGAATGTCCTGGTAAATAGAAAGAAGCTGTGTTGAGAGGTTGTGTCAGATAGAATTAAGAAGACTTACTGTTTGGATAATAATAGAGAATGAATCAGGGATGGCTGGTTTGTAAGCCTGAGTGATTGGGGAAATGGTGGGTTTAGTGGAAAGGTCTATAGAGTTTGAGATTGTCTTTGTAAATCCATCTAGTTGAAGATAGGGGTGTAGCTCAAGAAAGATGAAGGTTGGATGTGTAGTATTGTAAGTCAGCCTGCATAAAATAGATTGAAATCTTGGAAATATAAAGGTCATTGTTAAGAGTAGTAAAATTGGGATTGATTAATGAGTGAGAAATAGGGAGACAAAGGAAATGTGTTCTCAGTCCTCTGTAGGAGTTTAGTTGCAAAGGGGAAAAGATCTAGAATTATAGTTTGGAGGGGGAAGGCAAGGCCATGTGAGGGGTTTGTTTTTAAAGAATGGAATGAATCTGGGGGTGTTTGACTAGAAAGGAGTCTGTGGATAAGGAGAGACTGAAAGAAAAGAACTGGGAAGGAGACTGTCCAGAGGGTAAATAAATTTCCACTGGAGATTAAATTAACATCAGCAAGTTTTATTTTTGGCTAGGGAGATCTGTTGCTTCTATAAGACTGAAGCAAAGATGATGATGATAATTTTGTTGTTAGTCATTAAGCAGTGTCTATATTATCTACTATGTGTCAGCCACTGTACAAAGGACTTTGCAAATATTAGCTCATTTGATCCTCACAACAACCCTGGGAGGTAGGTACTAGCTATTATCCCTATTTTATGGTTGAGGAAACAGAGGTAAAATGATTTGCCCTGGGTGAGGCTGTTAGTAAAGTCTGGAGCTAGATTTGAATTTGGGCTTTTTAATCCTAAACTCAGCTCTTTATCCCCTGCCCACAAGAGAACTGAGATGAGGTATGGAATCCAAAAAGAGAGGGAGATCAAGAAGGCCTCTTTTGGTGAGAGGATGAAGAGAAGGTGTAGTGTATAAGGTCTGAGGAGCTTTGAGAAAGTGTCTGGAGATTGGTAGTTAAGCTGGGAAGGATAAGAGAATTGCCCTTTGGTAGTGGGAGCAAGTTGAAATATTAAATTAGTAGTGAGGTTAGGTGAGCTGCCCTCAAGGAGATGATGGGTTGTCTTCAGGAGCACTGGGCAGCTTGTAAATCAGAGTGGGCTGGTAATCCCTGGGTTGAAAGTTTGCAAATTGATCTCACAGCATAATCCTTGTATTTTATATAGGACTGTGTCTAGGCTTCTGCAATCCGTTTGAGCTTGTCTAAGAACTTTTACCTTTCTATTCTTTCCCAGACTTCAGGAATTCCTCAGCCATTATGACTGATCTTTGATCCTGCATTGAGCTTTGTTGTTGTTGTTGTTAAATCCATACCTTCTTGTCTAGGAATCATACTTGGTATCATCAGCTCTGACACAAAATAGTGGTACTGGCTAGGCAATTGATTGAGGTTAAGTAACTTGCCCAAGCTCTCAAAGCTAGGAAGTTTTGGGGGCCACATATGAACTTAGTACCTCCCAACTCTAGTCCTGGCTCTTATCTTCCAAACCACTGATGGGCAAACTACAGCCCATGGGCCAGATACGGCCCCCTGAAATGTTCTAGCTCAATACTATGAAACTTCAAAAGAGTTGTCTTAGAAACAGACTGACAGGTGAGCATTTCCTTTCCTTTGGCCCCTTTTTAAAGTTTGCCCATCACTGTAAACTACTTCACTCCCCTCCTGCAATAAGAGTTCTCCAGATTTATTTTATTATTTTTTTAAGCCCTTACATTCTGTCTTGGGGTCAATACTGTGTATTGGCTCCAAGACAGAAGAGTGGTAAGGGTAGGTAATGGGGGTCAAGTGACTTGCCCAGGATCACACAGCTGGGAAGTGTCTGAGGTCAGATTTGAACCTAGGACCTCCCTTCTCTAGGCATGGCTCTCAATCCACTAAGCTATCCAGCTGCCCCCTTCTAGATTAATTTTAAATGCCAATGTGTAAGTCACTTTGTGCCCTGAAGAAGATATAAAGTGGGGGGGACCCAACTTTTTTTTTTTAATTGTTACCTTCCGTCTTGAAATCAATATGGTATGTTGGTTCCAAGACAGACGAATGGTAAAACTAAGCAAAGACTTGCCCAGGATCTCATGGCTAGGAAGTGTCCGATCAAATTTGAACCCAAGATCTGTTGTCTCTAAATCTGGCTCTCCTCCGCTGAGCCACTCAGCTGCCCCTGGGGAAGCAGTCTAATAGGAAGAACGCGGTTTGTGTGTTAACCAAGTTGGCTCGATACATTCAAAGAATAGTTTTTACATTTAAAAATACAATAAAGGGGGCAGCTGGGTAGCTCAGTGAATTGAGAGCCAGGCCTAGAGTCAAGAGGTCCTAGATTCAAATCTGGCCTCAGACACTTCCCAGCTGTGTGACCCTGGGCAAGTCACTTGACACTCCCCCACCCCCACCCCCCATTGCCTACCCTTACCACTCTTCTGCTTTATAACCAAGGTAAGGGTTAAAAAATACAATAAAACTTCATTCTCAGCTCATGGCAGTTCACAACAGGGAGTAGGCCAGATTTGGCCTTTTACGGACTGGATTTATATATCATAGCAAGTAGCTGCTGTGCCAGAAGGCAGGCTTGTCAAACATTACTTTGCCCATCTCTGTCCCCTTGTTTTTTAAAAAAAAAAAAAAAAAAAAACCTTTGAAGAAAGCAATTTCATCAAAGAGGTGGAATGATTATGTTCCAGGTCTTTGAAAATGCAGAGGTAGAAGAAAACAAGCCTTAGCCTGTTATACTGGGAATTCGTTCAGTTTGGCTGGAAGATGGAGTGAGTGGGAGTAGATGGGGGATTGGTATGGGGAAAAATGGCAAAAGTTGGTTGGATGTGGGAGGCAGGCCTTGAATGGCAGAGAAAGGCAATTTGTAGTTGCTGAGGAGGTGTCACTAAATCTATATAGGAAGGTGAAAAACAGGAAGGTCTCCTGTAAGGAGATCAAAGCAATCTGAGGGATATCAAGCTGGAATCCAGGTGTAGCCTACTTTATAGATGGAGAAGTGATTCTGGTCCTTGAGATGGATTGGGTAACCAAGAGCAGAGAAGGAGGCATGGAATAGTAGTCCAGTCCAGTTTCAATGGAGGCCTAAAGTAAGGCAGGGAGAGTAGAAAAGATGACAGAAGCCATCGCAGGGGCTAGTGGCAGGAGGAGACTGAGGGAGATAAATATAATCTGAAGGAGCAGGGAATGGTCAGCAGTACCTAGTACCTCAAAGATTAGGAACTAAAAATAGCATTGTGGAGTTTGTCCACTGGGCTTACTAGTGGTTGGTGATATCAGTCAGATTGCAAAGTGATTTGATTGATCTTACCTCTGAGCCCCCAGAATAAGTGGTGATTCATAGTTAGCAGGTCTAGGACTCAACAATCTGGTACTATTATGAATTCTTTTTTTTTTTAGTCCTTACCTTCTGTCTTGGAGTCAGTTATTAGGAATGAGGAATATGAAGCCATTTTAAGGTAAAAAATACCGAAGATAGCTAGTGGGGAATGTTTTTTAAGAACAGGAGAAACATGGACCCATCTGTAGAAATGAGAAAGGAGCCAGTACGATAGGGAGGTGAAGATAGAAAGGAGACTAGGGGGATATTAGGAGGGACAATTTGCCAGAGAATTTGGGATAGGTATGATACTGTGTATTGGCTCCAAGGCAGAAGAGTGGTAAGGGTAGGCAATGGGTGTCAAGTGACTTGCTCAGGGTCACATAGCTGGGAAGTGTCTGAGGCAGATTTGAACCTAGGACCTCCCGTCTCTAGGTCTGACTCTCAATCCACTGAGCTGCCCCCTAAAAACATTTTCACAGAAAAAAATTAAAGGAATGAGAAATTGGAAAAAACCTCCAAGATTGGCCCTGAAAAAAGAAAAGAAAAAATGCATTTTTTTCCTTTTCTTTCAGAGGAAGAGGGATTATAGATGCTGAATATTGTACATATTCTCATACCTATCCCAAATTCTCTGGCAAATTGTCCCTCCTAATATCCCCCTAGTCTCCTTTCCATCTTCACCTCCCTATCGTACTGGCTCCTTTCTCATTTCTACAGATGGGTCCATGTTTCTCCTGTTCTTAAAAAACATTCCCCACTAGCTATCTTCGGTATTTTTTACCTTAAAATGGCTTCATATTCCTCATTCCTAATAACTGAAATTTCTGACCCTTTTGTTGCTCTTCCTCCTGGATAGTCTTTTCTAGCTGCATGTTTGCACTGCTCTTTGCTGAATCTTCTTCCCAGGTCATTGTCTACTCTCACAGCATCTCTTATGTCCAAGGCCTTCTCTCCACTCCAATAGCTACAGTTTTAGTTCAAGCCCTAATCTTCTCTTTCTAAGGTTGACCATCACAAGCATACTCAGTAAACTCTAGTGCCTCCCTGGTATTTCCTGGATCAGGTAAAATCTTCTGGTTAGCATCTAATCTTCACAGCTGGACCCCTTTCATCTTTCTAGGCCTTATTCTATTCTATACTTTATTTCTGTTAACACTGTGAGATCTAGATATTCTGGCCTCCTTAATAGCCCTCACACACACAATGTTTTTTCCCATCTCTTGTCTTTGCACTGGTTGTTGTTCCTATGCTTAAAAGGTTCTCCTCCCTCATTGCCTCTCCCCCATGTTCTTTCCAAGCTCAGCTCAGATCTCACCCTAGGTATGAGCCCTTTCCCTGTACCCCCAGAAGCTTCCCCTAAGTTAATTTGTGCACATGCCCATCTATTTGTTTCACCTTCTCTAATGACAATTTGAGCTCCTTGAGGGTAGGGACCCTTTTTGCCTTAGTATACACAGAGCACAATGCCTGGGCATATAGTAAGTGTATAATAAATTATCTATGCAGGTATGTTAGTTGATAAATTCAAATACTATTTTGTTGGTTTTTTTTTTTTTCTTCCCCTCCCATTTTCTTTTTTGGGACAGTGATCTTCATCTTGAAACTAACTTCATCAACTAATTGCTTCTTTTTTAGCTGGTGCTGATAAGAAGGCTGAGGCTGGGGCTGGATCAGCAACAGAATTCCAATTTGTAAGTAATTTCATTTTGGATTTTGATGTATAAGTAAAGACCTGGTATAGATTTAGAGACTTTGTACTAGGTGAACTGCATTTTTCTGCCTTTTCTGAAGATCCTATAGAACACAATAGGCAACTTGGGCTTGGGCTTGTGGGAGTCCCATCATGCTTAGTAATTGCTTCAAGCAATTACTAAATTAAAGCAGCAAGAGTTGGCTGGAAGTAGTTAGCCCTTCCACATATCCAGGGTTAGGGGAGCAATGCTCCTTTGATCTGGAAAATCCACATAAAGTTTTTTGGCCTTCCCTTTGTGCCAGAGAAATCTGAAATTTTTCTTTTATGAGGTGTTTACAATACTTTATTATAAACCTTGGATTACGTATATATTTCTGAGTTTAAACTTTTTCTGTGTTTGTGTGGCTTTTTTTTTTTTCCTGAAAAAATTCCTATGCTAACGCACACGTGCTATATTGAAACCACAGTGGGGAAAATCATGATGTGGAAGGGATAATTTCATATACCACTTGGACCTTCTTAGAGAAGTTCTTTGAATATTCCTTTTTGAGGGAAAAGCAAATTTAAATAATGATGAAGTTCAACAAAACCCACAGGAGAAATTTCTTGGAAGAAGAATAAGCTAGAGGTGAAATTATGGGACATGAATATAACTGTTTCCTTTTTTCTTATAGAGAGGTGGATTTGGACGTGGACGTGGTCAACCTCCTCAATAAAAATTGTGAAGATATGTTTTATTGAATAAAATTTGGGAAAAAATATTTCTTGTGCCTGATTTTATTAACATTAGTTGTCGTTGTGACTTCGTTCCTTCCCAGGAAAGAGACTGATTTGTGTGTGTGGTTTTTTATAATTTTAAATTTTCTATTAATTTAGTACATTTTCCCATGGTTATAGGATTTATGTTCTATCCCTCTTCTCCCACCCCCTCCCATAGCCAACACAAAATTCCACTGGGTTTTATATGTGTCATTGATCAAGACCTATTTCCATATTATTGTATGTATCAATATTTAAACTGAAAGGCCATAATTCTTTTCATCTGTAATTTCTAAGCTTTAAAAAGGGAAAATTAGAAGTCTTATCTTCCTTGCCCCTTCTTTCAAGATGACAAAATTTATTTCTGTAAGAGCTGCTTTGGAGTTATATGTTATGCTTGACTGAAAATGTTCCTGGGGTCTCTGAATTTTCCTTCCAGTAAAACTGGCATGTCATTGGCAAGAATGAATGTAGTTCAAGTGAAAAGAGGAGGTACTTCACCAGTGGTAGGGATAAGCTTACATTCCCAAGCCAAGGATATGGTGTGATGAGAGGGGGAAAAAATTTTTGGTTGCTCCTACAAATATGCTGGGTTTATCCCCAGTTTGGAAATGGGCTTTCTGCTTAATTGTACAATAATGGATCTTGAACCATTTGCTACCAATCTTAGAAGCAGAGATTTGGGAGAGGAGGTATATGAGAAAATAGCTAGCAATGGCTTCTATTTGTCAAGGTACATAAATGGAAAGAATTGGAATGAAGCTGTTGAGTGTTTGAAAATGTTAAATTCTCATCTTAAACAGCCATAACTATTTTTTCCTTTCATGATAAGTTTTCTAGAGATACTCCATAGAATTCTTTGCTCTGGAAAAAAAAAACAACACAATTTCGGAAAGGGACTTGAGCAGAAGTTCTTTATCTGGGGTTTGTTAACTTGTTTTAAAAATATTTGGATAACATAAGTGGTTTCCTTCATATTTTATGCACTTAAAAACATTCTGAGAAGCTTACCTAGAGGGGCCTGTGACAGAAGAAATTACTGTAGAAGGTATGTAGTATAATATTTAGAACTATGGAAGAGATAAGTTGTGGTTTTCTGTCCATTTTGTTATTCACTGTAAATGTGCTTAAAGATTAAGTTGGATATTGAGAAGTACTCATTTCCCAAGTTGATTTCTAGTACTTGATATAAGTTGAGGGCATGATTATGATCTAGAACTTGAGAAACTGAATAAAGCTGTACCTTATTTTCCTTTTCAAAAACTTGCTTTTCTTGATTTAGACTTAGTTACACATTAACAGGACAGCCTTCTGTGTTTTCTCTATTCTACTCTATAGCCACAAGACTTGAGTTACTGTGAGATCAAATACTGGTAGAGGGAGTTGACCCATCTTGGAATTGGTTTTTAGAGAAGGGTCATCTCTTATTAAACTAGTAAAAAATGATTTCTAAACTCCAGTGTGCTGTATAGATCTGAATTGGTGGGTAGAAAGACAACTGGCAACCTCACTAGATGGATAAGACCTACCTAACATTTGCAGAAGTGTTCTCTAAAAACTTTGAAGGCCTTCCAGGATTAAGGTCATAAACTATAAAATCAGATTGGAAAGGGAACACGCTAATGAATGTAGAAGTTAGTGGCCTACAAGTGTGACTATAAATCATTGTAGAATGAATTACAGAGCCCTTCCCGGTAAATGAGAATTGGTTTTTAGAGAGTAGCCAGAGGTGGTTGAACCATGTTTTCAAGAGTTGGTGAAAAACGATTATTTTTGTGTCCTGTGCAGACTTAGTAGAGACCAGTAGGTGTCAGGCTACCACAAGGCAAAAATAACCAGATTACATTTATTTACAGCCAATTTGGAACCTTCACTGCCAGTAGGGGAAGCTTTCTTTGGCAAGAAAGGGTTAGTGTTTGGGGAAACTTTCAGTTCCCCATTGGCTGCCTTTGCCTGGCCTGGCTTTTTATCCAATTTTCCAGCTGGCTTGAATGATGTCAAGTGGTTTGCCCGTGTTCACACGCTGAGGCGATTGTTTAACCTGGATTAGACTCTGAGATGTTGCTGGCTCCCGGTCTTCCCTTTTCCTTCTCACCAAAACAGAATGTGAATGGATTTGTACTTTGTAACCTAAATGGCCTTGCGCCCTAAATCTTATACTAGTAAGTGTGGGAAGACTGAGAAACTATTAAACCTGTGTTGTCTGTAAAAGTCCAGATCTGTAATTAAGTTTTCAGTCATGAGAATTTAATTGAGATTAGTATTGATAGACCAGATAGCAAAGAGATAATCGCAGCTTGACATAGATGATATGAAGATCTGAATTCAAATCTTAATTGGCCAAGTGAGCATGGGAGTCACTTTTTTAAAAACCCCACCTTTATTTTTTAACCTGTTTTAGAAGTAGCAAGGGCTACGTGTTGGAGGTTAAGTGAGTTACCCAGAATCATACAGCTAAGAGACCACAGGATTCAACTCCTCAGCTCCTCAATTAAGATAGCTGCTTTGGGGAAGAAAGTTTCTAGGAAATAAGATTGTAAGTACACATACAAAAAGTAACAATTGAATTTTCTAACATTACCATTCATCAGAATGCTGTCAAAGTGTCAGACTTGAAGGTGGAAAAGACCTTAGAGCTTCTAGTCCAACAGGACTTGACTTGGGGTTTGTGAATTTTTTTTTTTTTAATTTTCAATATAATAGTTTTCCCTGGTCATCCTATATATTTTATCACTTTAAAACATTCTGAGAAGCGATCCATAAGACAAAAAAAGTTAAGAACCCCCATCAGTCCAACCCCCTTTTTTTACAGCTGAGGCCCAGAGAGGTTAATTTACCAAGGAGAATTAGTGTCTGAATTGGGTCTAGAACCTTGAAAACCTTGACTCCTGGTCTAGAGCTCTTTCAGTATATCGTGCTTCATAAAGCTTACAAAATTAGTTAGCAAGAAAAATGACAAATAATTGGCCTGCAATGGTAGCTAACTTTTATATACCCTTTAAAATTTGCAACGTATTTTATATCTCAATGACCCTTAACAGTGATGAGGTAAATACTGTGGTATTGATTCTCCCCTTTTTACAGATGAGAAAACAGGCCCATAAGTTAAGTGACTTACTTGTGGCTACAGAACCTAGTTAGGGGTCAAAAGTATGATTTGAACATGGCATTTTAACTCTGCTTGGAGTCATAAGCCTAGAAAACACAAGAGTTGGGATACAAATCTAGATCTCCCTGGCTCCCAAATCCAACTTCTCTCTGCCCCTCCAAACCCCACTCCATACCACTCTCTCCCACTAACTTAGACAAAAAGTTGTTTTGAGAAATGATGGGAAGGTTCAACAGGAACATACAAATGGTTCCATATAAATCTTGGGGAACGAATAAATCATGGTAACCTAGTATGAGAACAATCAATGAACTATCATTTTGTTTTTTAAAACCCTTCTGTCTTGGTATCCATCCTAAGACAGAAGAATGTAAGGGCTAGGCAATTGGGGCTAAGCGACTTGCCCAGGGTCACACAGTTAGGAAATGTCTAAGGCCATATTTGAACCCAGGTCCTGACTCCAGGCCTGGCTTTCTATCCATTGAGCCACCTACCTGCCCTGGCTATGGTTTTTTTTTTTTTCCCCTTCTAAATTATATATAGAAGAGGGGCAGGTAGACAACATTGGTAAGGGACAGCAACAAAAGGATGTTATTTCTGTGATTACAAATTACACACTTTATGTTCAGAAAAGGACTGGCTAGGATAATAAGACACTAGGAATGTTAAATGAGAGTTAGAGAACCTGCAAAATTAGACAGGAAATACTTCAAGTACCATGAAGATTATTAGCAAATTGCTTCTAAGTATGCATCTGGGGTTTTGGGGTAGAAGAAATTTCTTAAAGAAAATACTATTTGTGGTAGGTTTTTAACCTATGCATGAATTGTACTGAGGTTCATTCAAAGAAAATCAGAGTATGTAGACAAGATGCCATGCTTGGTACTGGACTCAGTTCTGAGTAGTTAATAGGAATGAGTACAGGAAGCAATTGTGATAGTGACAGCAATATCATTGAATTCAACATTCTGGTGGGAAAGGAGAGACCAAAATAAACCTGTCACTTGGTTACTCATTTTTAGAAAAGAAATCTGGGACACAATGAGGACTGCTAGGAAAAACAAAATGTCAGGAACAGCTTCAAAATGCTATAACCTACAAGGAAGCCCTGGGACTTTCTATTTTAAAACACCTTATTGGAAGCTCAGGGTAAATGAATGGCAAAGATCCAAAAGAAGAGATGACTTGAAAAATAATTCCTGTCTAGTTAGTCAATAGTCAAAGAGACTATTGTAGGGAAAAGGGCATCTTTTTAATAAGGGCCACATTATCCATGCTAAGAGAACAGGGATAAAGTGAGGCGGGCTGAGTATAAGCTAGAATGGAAGAATACCTCACAAAATTAATTAGAAATTGCATCAATATGTATCAAAATCTAGAAGTTACTTTAAGAGATAGTGGAAGGGGTGTAGTTGGAGAGCCAGGCCAAGCTAGAGTTGGGAAGTCCTGGATTCAGATCGGACCCCAGACACTTCTAGCTGTATGACCTTGCACAAATCATTTAACCCTAATTGCCTAGCCCTTGCTGCTCTTCTGGCTTGGAACCAATATACAGTATTAATTCTAAGACAGAAGGTAAGGGTTAAAAAAAAAAAAAAAAAAAAAAAGTCCGTGTAGACCTTTAAATCCTGTGCAAAAGCAATGAGGAGGGATGAAAAGGAAACTAGAGGCAGAGTGATTGGATGATGTCCCAATTCATTATCTTTTTGAAGCAGGAATGTCAGAGGGACTAGATTAAGTTGATACATAATGCAGGTAAGATATTCTAGGCCAAGGTGAAATACTAGGTTTGGGTAAGTTAGTTTAAATGATCTCTGTACTACCCCAAGGATTTTGAAAAAACTCAACGTTGAAATTGTGACATAAAGTTATGCTCTGGGCCCACTTCTCTTCTATACTATTTCACTTGGTGATCTCATCGCTTCCATGGATTGATGCTGTCAATTTGCCCTAACCTCTCCTGACTTCCAGCCTCCCATCTCTAACTGCCTCTCAGACCTTTGGAATTAGATGCCCAGTAGATATCATCAATTCAACATTTCTAAAAATTATATTTCCCCCTAAACCTTCTCCTCTTCCCACCTTCTCTATTGCTGTAGAGAATAATCCCCTCCTCCTTCCCTATCCTCAGGCTCATAACTTCAGTCTTCCTGGATTCCTCACTGTCTCTCACCCTTCATATCTGAGCTGTTGCCATGATCTGCCAATTTTGCCTTTATTGCATCTCTTCAATATTCCCCCTTCCCTCCTCTGATATTCCCACCATTCTCAGGCCTCCATCACCTCATGTTACAATAAGAGATGATTACAATAGCCTGCTGGCCAGTCTGCCTGGGCCTCACAGCTAACAAATAATGGGCCCCAGGTTTTAGGAAACTGGGATTCTTTTGTTCTGGATTCTTTAATAGTGAGGCACATCATCAGAGACCTGCCTGTTGTAGGCAGGCTGAAAGATTTTTTTAAAAATTACTAACTGATGCAAACTAATGTGATAAGCTAGTTCTTGTATGACTGTAAGTAGGCAAACATTTTTAATAAAAATCTCAGGTGGTTTGGTTTTCATTTGTAGATTATACAATCTTTGCAGGAATCCACATATCATGATATATGCTATTACCCCACAAAGAATTTTTGTTTTTTAATAACCACCCAGTGTAGTGGAAAATACTGGATTTGGAGTTGTTGTAGGATTTGGGTTCAAAGTATCAGGCAAGTCTTTTTTTTTTTTTTTTTTAACCCTTACCTTCTTCATATCACTTCTAAGACAGAGGAGCAGCAAAGGCTAAGCAATTAGAGTTAAGTGACTTGCCCAGGGTCACAAAGCTAGGAACTATCTAAGGCCAGATCTGAATCTAAGTCCTCCCAACGCAAGACATGGCTCTCTATCCACTGTGCTACCTAGCTGCTCTGGGCAAGTAACCTTACCTCTGTGAGCCTTGGTTACATCTGTAAAAGGTAGGTAGTAATACTTCTATTATACATCTCACATAGTTGTTGTAAAGATAAAATGACTATATAAAGCAGCCTTATAGTCTCCCTTGTAAAGAGGTTGTGGGGAGGATTGGGACTATGAATGTAGAATACTGTATAAAATGCCAAGTTTTTCTGGTCTGTTTCCCTCCCTTCTCCACCCCCACCCCCCTGAACTTTTTTTTTCCTTTAAATTTTTTGCTTTGTTATAAGGGATGGTTCTTGAGAAGGTAGAAGCAGTGAGATATATTGGTCAGTCAGTCAGTAAGCATCTATTTAGTGTATATTTTATGCCTAGCACTGCTAAATGCTGGGGATAGAAACAAGGGGAGGTCTGTATTCCAAAGAGATAAAAAAAAGCAGGAAAGGACCTGCTTATACAAAAATATTTATAGCAGTCCTTTGTGTGATGGCAAAGAATTGGAAATTATGGGGATGTCCATCATTTGGGGAATAGTTGAACAGATCATGCTATATGATAGTGATGGAATACTATTGTGCTATAAGGAATAATGAACAGGATGACTTCAGCATCTACTGAAATAATCATGTGATTTTTGTTTGTTAGCTTATTGATACAGTCAATTATGTGGATGGTTTTCCTAATGTTGAACCATCCTTGCATTCCTGGTATAAATCCCACCTGATCATGGTGGATAACCCTCATGATCACTTACTGGAGTCATTTTGCTAGTATTCTATTTAAGATTTTTGCATCTATGTTCATTAGGGAGATTGGTCTGTAGTTTTCTTTCTCTGTTTTTGGTCTGCCTGGCTTTGGACCATATTTGTGTCATAAAAGGAATTTGATAGGATCCTTCTTTGCTTATTATGTCAAATAATTTGTATGGTATTGGGATTAGTTGTTCTTTGAATGTTTGATAGAATTCACTTGTGAATCCATCAGGCCCTGGCGATTTTTTCTTAGGGAGTTCGTTGATGGCTTGTTCAATTTCTTTTTCTGATATTGGATTATTTAAGTATTCTATTTCTTCTGCTGTTAATCTAGGCAATTTATAACAGGATGATTTCAGAAAAAGCTGGAAAGACCTTCATGAACTGATACAGAGTGAAATAAGCAGAACCAAGAAAACATTATAGAGTATAGAGTAACAGCAATATTGTGGAATGATCAACTGTGAAAGATTTAGCTACTTTCAGCAATACAATGATTTGGGACAGTCTTAAGATTGAGAAAGTCTTATGACAAAGAATGCTATCCACCTCCAGAGAAAGAATTGTTGAAATGAAGATCAAGCCATACTATTTTTCACTTTTTAAAAGTGTGTGTATAGGGAAAATGGTCCCCTCTCAAGAAGCTCACATTCTAATTAGAGAAATAACATATAAACAACTATGTTCATATAAAACATATACACACTAAATGGGAGGTAGAAATATTAACAAAGCATTGAGTGGGAAGACACTGGGAAAGGTCTTGGAAAAGGTAATAGATTTGAGCTGAATCTCAAAGCCAGAGGAGCCAGGAGGCACAGGTAAACTAGGAGAGTATCCCAGGCATGCAGCCTGGCCAGTGAAATGCACAGTTAAGAGATGGAGTGTTGTGTATGCAAAAGAGCAAGATTGGTGGTGTTGGATTTTTTTTTATTAAAAAAAAATGTTTTTTTGGAAAGTCTCCATCTCCCTCTGGGCCTTCCTTAAACCAAGATTTGCATGTCTTCAAAGGGAATAAAATGTAAGAAGAATGGCAATGTAGGAAGGGTTCAGGTTGTGAAGAACTTTAAAAGCCAAACACGGTTTTATATTTGATATTGGAGGAAGGGAGCAAGTCACTAGAATTTATTTAGTAGGGGAGTGGCATGGTCTAATCTGTGTTTTAGAATCTCTGTGTTTGGTGACTGAATGGACAATAGACTGGAGTAGGGAGCAAAAAAGAGGAGAAACCAGCTAGTCCAGGCATGAGATGAGAAAGGCCTACAGCAAGGTAGTAGCTTTAAGATTGGGACATATACAAGTGCTACTGCAAAGGTTATAAAGACATGACTTAGCAAGAGATAAGGATTGTGGGGTGAGAGTAATCAAGGGGGCAAGAATGATACCTAGGTTGTAAACCTTCAAAACAGGAAGAATAGTGGTGCTCAGTAATAATAGGGAAGCTTGAAAGACGGGACCATTGGGGATTACAGATAATGAACTCTATTTTGGACATTTTGAGTTTAGATGGCTACCGGTCATTCAGCTCATAATTGTACAATAATTGATGGTGCAAGACTGGAGGTCCGATTAGATATATAGATCTGGGAATCATGTACATAGAGATGATAATAGGAAAATGGGAGATGAGGTTAAGCAAAATAGTATGGAGGAGGAAGAGAAGAGGGCTAAGGATAAGGATAGCTCCAGGTTAGTGGGTACCCTGGAATAAGAGTCTAATAAAAGGAGATTTAGAAGGAAGGGTCAGAGAAGTGGGAGGAGGACTAGGAGAAAACAATATCAGCAAAACTAACAGAGGAGAAAATATCCAGGACTAGATAAAAAGGAAGGAAAGTATCCTAGGGGATAGTAGATAAACAGCTGTCTGATTCTTAATCAGATGAAAAATATGGATTGAATTCATCTCAAAGAAGGAAAGGTTACTGAGTGGTGATGATAGAGAGAAGTGGCAACAGGAAGCAAGAAATATTATTTTTAAAAACCCTTATTCTCTGTCTTAGTATTAATTCTAAGACCAAAGAACAGGAAGGGCTAGAAGTATCTCAGCTAAGAAGTATCTCAGGCTAGATCTGAACCCAGCTCATCCAGTTTTGAGGTCTGGTGCTCTGAGCAAGAAGTATTCTAACTCTCCCACCACAACCAATGAGTCAGGGGACATGATATAGGTGATATAAAAATGAAAGCTATTAAGAATTTTAAAATATTATTATAAGTTTAATAAATAGCAAAAATAATCAAGCAAACATACAAAATGAGAAGTGAAACCATACATAAAAGCATAAATAGCCAAAGGACAGTTTGCTAAAAGGAAAACATGTATATGAAAACTTTAACAAATTAACATTTTTTGCTTCTATATTAAAGTTTTATTACTATTTTTAATAGTTGCAGTCATACTGATTCTGCTTTCTTTATCTACTTTATCATTTCATATAAATCTTCCCATGAGTCATTATATTTGTGACTTTTGTGGAACAGTGTTTTCATTTTTTATAACTTTATATAGAGATTTACAATATGCATGAATATAGTGGGTTTGAGTATAGGCTGTAACATATAAGAAGAATCAGGAGGAAATCATGTCAAAGAAATGTATGACTGAAAGAAATGATGGGCTGATCATGTGTTAAGAGAGAGACAACCTGTGTACCCACTGGTATCATTGTGCTATCAAAAGAAATCAAGGAAGACCCTCAGCATATTGGATAGAAACACCACAGCTGAAGACAGATGATTTGGACAAGAGTCATTCAATATAAGCAGCAATGAATAGGGTGCATTGTTGGTAGGGAATATCGACATTTGTGAGATTAGAGGTTCTTTTGAGTAATTTTTCATTACCTTGATGTGTCACAATTTATTCATGCATTCCCCAATTGTTGGAACCACAGACAGTTTCCAGGTTGTTGTTTTTTGGTGATATTATAAGTCCACTATAAATATTTTTTCCTTTTTAATTATATCCTGAAGCCCCAGCAAGGAGAACTCTGAGCTAAGAGGTTTGCTCAATTTTGTAAAATTTATTTTATTTTTGACGAATCTGGCTTTCCAACAGATAAGTGATTTTTCTTTTAAGCTTGAGATGGGCTGGAGGGTAGCACAATAGATTGACAGGTCTGGGAGATGAGGAGCATCTGGGCTTAAATCTGGCCTCAGATACTTCCTAGCTGTGTGACCCTGGGCAAGTCACTTAACCCTGATTACCTAGCCCTTGCCACTCTTCTGTCATAGAATTGATACTAAGACAGAGTTGTTTTTAAAAATTGATGTAATCAGTATATATGCTGTTCTAGTCCTATCAATTTGTTATTTCATGTCTTCAGATTTTACGATATTCTTTGTAGTCACCTTATTACAATATTCAAATATACCATAATTTATTTACATTTTCTATTCATTGGGCTTACTTCGATGGCTACATTAATCTCAGATTTTTGTCCTTCCAGTAGTGCAAATCACAGCCCATCCACACATTTTCATCCTCTGCTGCTCTCATCCATGTCCCCTATGCTTGATATCTGACATTCTGGTGGACAACTAGGAAGTATAGTGGATAGAGCACTGGCCCTGGAATCAGGAATACCTGAGTTCAGATCTGACATGAAAAAACATTTATTAGCTGTGTGACTCCAGAGAACTCATTTAAGCATTTTCTGCTTCAGTTTCTTAATCTGCAAAAATGCTTCAGTTTCTTAATCTGCAAAAAATAATAGCACCTGCCTCTCAGGGTTGTTGTGATGATAAAGATATTTGCAAAACTCCTTGCAAATCTTAAAGCCTTGTATAAATGCTGGCTATTAATATTAATATTATCCTGAATTTTTTTGCTATGGATAATAAATGGGATGGTGTCCCATGACTGGAAGTTTAAGAAGATTGCTTTGGTGTTTTGTACAATTACACATGTAAAATCTATCAGATTGTTTCCTGTCTCTGCTGGGTGGGAAGGGAGGGTGAGAATTGGGCTCAAACTTAAAAGAAAATGAAGGTACAATAATTTTTTTCATATAATTTAGTTTCAAGCAAAATAATAGTACATTAAAAAAAAAAGATCACTCTGGTAGTTGAGTGGGGGAATAGGTGAGTAGCTGTTTGAGGGAGGCAGACCCACCAGCACACTACTACAACAGTCTAAGCATGACTACATCAGGGTGGTGGCAGTATCAGAGAAGAGAACAGAGCTTATACAGGGATTTGGGGAGAGATGAACTGACCAGAAAGATGACCCATTATAGATGGTGAGATCTTCTTGATTTGCACCTATTTATAGGTCACTTTGTTCTGATGGCATTAAATCCAGGAACATTTCTGAACCCCCAAATGAGAATCAAAATTATTCAAAAGGACTCAGTCTATCCACACAGGATAAGTACAGGAAGAGAGCTTACTGTGGAGGGTGTATAATAGATCTTTTTATCAGGATCCCATCAAAGTTGATGTAGTTGACAGGGTCATATATTGACTCCCTTTCACCTGAAAGGATCAGGTCAGGTGATGGATGGGGTATCTGAGATAAAAACCCTCTCGATGGCTCTTCTTTGTTGAAAACAAAGAAAAATTGTGACAGCCTCAATTATTATAAAATGCTTCTGAGTAAACCAGCAGTTAGGAGGTTAACAGTTTCTCTTTAAGACAGAAATGCAGGCAATTAAGCTGCCTGGGCTCTGAATCTGTTTCTAGACAGTCAAGGTCAAAATAAGACAAAGTTAGACAAGACCTCATCCATCCAGGTGCAGTCCTCCCAATAAAGTATAAGACTCAGCCTTGAAACTTTTTCTCATCCAGCATACCCTTCATGAGAAAATCTTTTGTATAATATATGCCAAAAAGTGAGGTATTTCTGTAACCATGATGTGTCTACACAGCCGCAAATTCCTTTGTATTTTGGCATGACCTGCAAAGCTTCTTGGTGTTCTTTGTGTGAAATCAGTCTTGAAATCTGTATAAATAAACTCCATGCTCTCTGTCAGGAGCTGCAACCATGAGCTGACAGATTGTCTCCTGCATCTTTCTGTCTCACCTAAACTGTCCTTATCAGATTCCTGGAGCTGTTGGATAGCTTTCAACACCTTACTTTCCAGATTACTAAATGTAGTTCAACAACAAGCAGTAGTGAACATTTATTGAGCACTTCCTTTGGGCCATGTACTCTTAAAAGAACTTAAACTCCTTGCCTATGGAGAAAATTTCATTCTTTTTCTTTCTATCCTTCCACCTAACACACAGAAAGCACTTCAAATCTTGTTGGTCTGATATGCTAGGGATAAAAAGGCAAAAAGGAAACAATGCCTGCCTTCAAAGAGTTCACATACTACAAAGGAGAAACAATATGTACACACATAGTAATTACAAACTATACACAAAGTAAATACAGGTGATTCCAGGTTGTGGGAAAAGAGCACCAACAATTATAGAGTGTGAAAAAAATTTCCCTCTTTTGGCCTTGTGGAGAGGTCAACCCATATAGGCAGGCTAACAGTATATATACCCCAGACAAATATTATGGAGAAACAATGAGCTGGGTTCAGAAGTGAACATAAGAGCAGACTAGAAAACTGCAGTTCTTTTAATGACTCCAAGAGTTTCCCTACATCTTTAAATTTTTTAAAATTTTTACTTTTTCTCTTAGAATTGATACTGAGTATTGGTTCCAAGGCAGAAAAGCTGTAAGGGCTAGGCAACTGGGATTAAGTAATTTATCCAGAATCTCACAGTTAGGAAGGTTTTGAGAACACATTTGAATGTGAGGATTTCCCATCTCCAGGCTTGGCTCTCTATCCCACTAAGCCACCTAGCTGCCCCTAACGGTCAGTCATTTTCTAATATTTTTGCTTGTTTATTTTTGCTAAAGCATCTATGATAATTGTATGGGTCAGGGTAAACATGAAGTGCCTAAAGCACTGGCACTAGGCCTAATTTTTAAGTTCATGTAAGTGATTAAAAAAAAATTTAGGGCATGTGCAGACTGGCAACAGATTTTTTTCCTAAGTGATGAAATGCAGAGTTAAGAGGATAAGTTTCAGGAAGAGCTCCGAGATGTCAGGTAAGGGTTTAAAATTTTTTTAAATTTAGAGTAAACATATAAGTTGATGGAATAAGGTAAATTCATCTTTACTAAACTCCTATGCTGAAGCCTTACCATGAAGGTAGCCCAGGGCTCTTAAAGGATATCTACTGGAAACGAAGGTTTGGCAGGCCCTATCAAGTAGGAGGTGTTTCAAGTATCAGCCTGTTGGCACAGCCTGTCATACCAAGACCAGCCTAAGTAAAGGAGAAGTTTACCATCAGCAGACGAATTTCTTTAGCTACTATAGCTCATAAAATCATCAGTAAGGGCATGGACAGATTTTAATTTGTGTCTATGGAGGCTATACATAATATACATACAATGATCATAAGATCATAGATTTAAGTCTATGGAAGGGACTTCAAACATCAATATGTTTAACCTCATTTTTTATAAATGAGGACCTGAGATTCAAAGAGGTTAAATGATTTCTCCAAGAACCACCAGGGCAAAAACCTGAGTCTAACATTCAGTGTCTTTTACTTCAAATTGCACCTTTTTTTTTTTTTTTTAAACCCTTGTACTTCGGTGTATTGTCTCATAGGTGGCAGATTGGTAAGGGTGGGCAATGGGGGTCAAGTGACTTGCCCAGGGTCACACAGCTGGGAAGTGGCTGAGGCCGGGTTTGAACCTAGGACCTCCTGTCTCTAGGCCTGAAATTGCACCTTTTGAAATAATGAAATAAGATGAATTCATAGCTGATTAAGTCATAATAGGTTATTAAAGGAAGCTTTCTAATCATTTAAGGTTGATACTAAAGACAACCACACCTTCCCCAAAAATCTTACTGTCAAGTTATAAACACTGGTTAGACTGAACCAAGACTCCTTTCTGGGTGAGGCTAGAAACAGGACATATCAATAACAAGTCTTAGTTGTTTAAAGAAGATTCAGGGTAAGAGCAAATTAGGAAAATGAGGGAACTTTGGGATATAATCTTTATTTGGAAGCCTTATTTAGAAAAGGACCTTAGAGGTCAATTTGCCCAACTCATCTTTTACCCATGAGAACATCTAGGCCCACAGATGTTAAGGGACTTGTTTTAGAACAAGATGATCAAGTAATTGACTGGAGACTCCCTCCCAGTCCCCCCATCCTGCCAAAGCACTACCCAATGAGGACAAGGATCACAAATTGCTGAAAGCCACCAATGTCCAACTAAGCAAATACTCCAAATGAGAGGAGGTGGCTTGAGGGCCAAGAATAAAGTGATCCTTTCTTACATTTCCTGGGAGTATTTTGTTGATTTTTTTTTTCTTTACATTTAGGGGAAGGGTTTTTTTTTTTTGGGTGGGGGGGTTGGGATTGTTGTTGTCCTATACTCCTTCATTGCTACCAGTGGTGTTGGTTGCTCTTTTAGACTATAGCCCCTAACTCTCTTCGGCTCCTAACCCATTTATCTGAAGCAAAAGAAATTTTCTTGAATTTTATAAGACTAGAAGGCAAAAATATTTATTTTGAATAGATGGCCCCTGCCTGAATCATCTTATTCCCCAAGGTCCAAGCTAGGATACCCAGCGCGAGTGGGACACCCCCCACCCTTCGCTCTTTCTCCATTCCTTCCCCCCCCCTCCCCCGCCCCCCACCCCCGCGTGACTCCTCCTGCCCCAGAAGGACCAGTGGGGTTCTACAGCCCCTTCGATGACCTAGCGCTGAACTCGAGTCTCGGCGCTTTGCCCAGGTTTCCTTTATTCTTCTAGAGAATCCAGCACAGCCACACCCGCAGCATACCCGAGGCCTCCCTACGCCCCGGCTCCACTGCTACGCTACTGACGTAGCAGCTTCCACTAGCCTCTCTGCCGGGGGACGGCCCCATTCCAGATGCCCGTTTACGCCCGCGCGGTTGGCGATAGGGTTCGAGTTGCGCTCGCTGGGCAGGGAGAGATTCCTGAAAGCTGCTTACGCGGAGAGCTGGGGGAGGGCCTAGTTGCTCCGCGCAGCCTTACGCCGCTGACGCAGCGTACCCCAAGATGGCGGCTCGGTCGTCGTCGGTGGCGGCAGCGCTGGCGGAGGGGGCGGTGGCAGTGGCAGCCGTGAAGCGAACGGCAGCAACGGAGGAGGCGGTGGCGGCCGTGACGGCGGCAGCGGCGACGACGACGACGACGGGTCTGGGGCGGGAGGAATGAGGCGACCGAGGCGGGACAGCGGCAGAGCCGTGTAGCGGAGAAGCGGCTCCCTCCTCTGCTCCCTCCCGGCGCGAGCGCGCCTGGGGCCGGTCCCGGAGCGGCCTCCAGACCCGACCACGACCCGGACCCTTATCCCACCGGCGGCAGCAGCGGCCCCTCCTCCTCCTCCTCCTCTTCTTCCTCCTCTCTCCACGCCCCCCTCCTGCCCTGACCCCGCGATCCCGATCCCGGACGATGATGAAGTTCAAGTCGAACCAGACCCGGACCTACGACGGCGACGGCTACAAGAAGCGGGCCGCGTGTCTGTGCTTCCGCAACGAGACAGAGGAGGAGGTGAGAGGGAATCGGAGTACTGGGCGGGGGGCGCGCGGACTACGTGTGAGACAATAGGGACGCCTCAGACCTGGGCGGGGAGGCGGAAATGGAAACAAAAGGGGGGTGTCCCCTCTCCCCTTCCCCGACTCCTCTGGAGCGAGGGAGACAACTATTTGTGCCCCCCACTCCTATCAAGTAGACTCTGGGATATTAGAGAAGCGAGGCTGTCATTCTGGGAGAGACGTGGTGTAGGGTGGGGCAGGGCTAACTGCTGGGGGATGGAGGAGAGGGTGGGCTGGCAGCTGGGAGGTTGCGGTCCTTGTCGTCTTGCCCCAGGGCGTGGGTCCCTTTTTAAAAGGCTGAGATTTGCCCAGAGTGGAAGAAGTCTAGTCTGTGTAATTCCCTGAGGTGATGAATAAGGAAAAAAATTGTGAAGAGGAAGCAAGCCAGGAGCTAGTTGAAGAAATTATGGAGCTCCTCTGGAGAAGAAAGGGGAAATAAAGGATGTGGGAAAGTAATTTTGGAGCTGGTGGTGTAGGCTCTAATTGTCTTTTGATAAGAATGACCGAGGTCAAATGGCAGTGGCTTAATGAATGGTCTGTAGTTAACAGGTTCTTCCTGCAGCCCGAGTTTTTGAGTCATCCGGACACAGAACTATATTTGTCCGACACACTCGTTGAGTGACCACTAGGCTAGTAATTCGCTTCATTTAGCACTTGTGTAGTTTGCCTGGAGTTTGTATTGGTCATACTTCCTGGGCAAAGAAAGACTTACAAATAGTTGAGTGTTTACATGCCCAGTGGTAGTTATTTTATTACATCCAGTATACCTAAGGGAAGCCCTGGGAAGAGAGAAAGTTGGTAAAAAAGATCTTTGTGGTCTGGAAAATTTTCAGCTTTACAGTTAATCTTCAAGGCTGAAACCTGTAATCCTTTGGCTAATAATTCCTTCCTCTGCCCAAAAGTAAGGCGGCCCCTAGGGCAAAAATTGCCGAGTGGGTGAGGGTGGGATCTGAAGAGGACCGGAATGCCTTGAATTATTGATTTATTTTTAGTAGTTATATTAAGAAATCTGAGCTTCAAAAGTAGTTTCTGTGGTGATTCAGTGAATCCAGAAATAAAGAAGAGGCTTTGGAAATGTAAAATGGTCCTTTGGGGAAAGTGTTTCTTATGTACTTAATAGAATGATAAAGTTAAAGTTGAAACAATGGAGGACATTAATATTCAGTATGGTATTTTGGGGAAAGCATTCAGCATTGTGTTGAATCCTGGCAGACCTACTGGCCAATCACATCGAAATGAGGAAAGAAATCTGGGCCAATACTTGTGAAGAAAAACCATGATGAAATGATGGATTGTCTGTAGATACTATCCAGAGAAATTATAGAGAAAGTGAGAATTAAAATTAATGCCTTAAAATGTGAATTCTTATGACAATATATGTATTGTTAAGATTTTATTTCCTTACAGTAGAATCTAAGGTAATATATTCTTTGTATCTAGTCACTTGTTTAAAGGTTTCCAAAGAAAATGCATTGCAAGAGAGATTTTAAACAATGCTTTCTTGTACTCTTTTAGGACATAAAGTGGCTGTCTTAGTTTGACCAAGGCTTTGTTCTGTTTTATTATTCATATTTGTAGCTTTAGGAAACTACGTGGGATCCTAGGCTTGGGGTGGGGGTGGGGGGAAAGTTATTGAAATAATAATAGCAAATATTGCTATAATTCTTCCAACTATAAGTTAATTTTGACATGAACAATGCAAATTTTTTAGTATTATACATATATATGTTATATATGTAAACTGATTATTTGTGGTTTAAACAGAAATCCGTTATGGATAAGTTAATTTAGACTCATTTTTCCTAGTTTCTTTTGCTTAAAAATTATACTACTTAAAATACTACAATTAGTAGCAATACTTCAGTCATCTGAGATTTCTGGGATTTCAGAAGCAATAGTAATTATTTTTTCCAAGTTGATTTCTATTTTAATAATACATTTTCCACATAAGTTTTCCAAAGTTATATGATCTAAATTGTCTCTCCCTTTTTCCCCTCTCTCTTCCCAGAGCTGACAAACAATTCAATCTGGGTTATATATATTTCCATATTACTCATTTTTGTAAGTGAATACTCTTATAAAACCCACTCCACTCCCCAAATGTACCCAAATAAATAAGTGATAAATCATATGTTTTCATCTTCATTTCTACTCCCAACAGTTTTTTTCTCTGGACATGGATAGCATTCTTTTTCATAAGTCCTTAAGAATTGTCCTCGATTATTGTATTGCTGTTAATAGCAAAGTCTTTAACATTTGATCGTTCCACAATAAGCAGTAGTAATTGTTAAATGTTTAAGGGCATCCTGAAAATAAAAGTCACAAGCAATGTCACTCTCCTCTACTATTTTAATCTAAAACTTCTAAATGTATCAAAATTTATTTTAAAAGACCTAACTGAACATTGTATTATTTATACAGAATTAACTTTTTATTGATTAAATTGAGTGATTAAGTTGTTTGTGAGTCATGGTCATGGAATTTTAAAACAGTAAGTGATAAAATTAACAACCAACTTTCTTAATCTTATGTTACAGAAGAGGAATCTTAGGCCCAGGGAGGCTTCAATATGCCCAAGGAATATAGGTTTGTATTGACCTGTCCTAACGTGGGGTCCCCAACTTTGTTTGTGAAGAGTTTGTTGATCAATAAACATTTATTAAGCACCTACTGTGCCAGCCCTGTGCTAAGGGATTCAAAAAGATACAAAAGATAGTTCCTGCCCTCAAGAAGCTCACATTCTAATGGGGGAGGCAACAAGCAAACAAATGAGTACCAACAAGCTATATACAAGATAAATAAGAAATAATTAAAAGAAATGTCACTAGAGTTAAGAGGTGTTAGGAAAAGAAAGCCAGAGAAAACAGTAGGTAGAGATGAGGGAGGAGAATGGGGACAGCCAGAGAAAATGCCTAGAGTTGAGAGATGAATGTCTTGTTCCTGGAATAGCCAGGAGGTGAGTATCACACTGATCAAAGAGTTTGTGGCAGAGAATAAGGTATCAGATGATTGGAAAGGCAGGAAGGACTAGGCCACTTTTAGACATTGAGTGTCAGGCTCCCCCCCCCCCCCCCAAAAAGTGAGTGTTATGCCCCTCCCCCGTGCATTGTTAGGTTTGGGGGGGGGGGGCAATCCCATACAGGGGAGAGAGAAAGCACTTCCATTGGGCTGTTGGGCAGAGGGGCTGGGGATGTGAAAAAATGTCCTCAGGCTTGGTGGAGAGGGGTGGGGAGCAGCTCCCCTTCAGGCCCTCTGCCTTTCCAGTTAATGAACTCTGGGGGTGGAGGGAAGGCGGCCACATGCCCATAGAGAGTATTCTGCATGCCATCTTTGGCACCTGTGCCAGAGGTTCGCCATCACTGGGCTAGGTCATGAAGAGTTTTGAATGTCTAACAGAGGATTTGTATTTGATCCTGAAGAAAGTAGCAAGACACTGGAATTTATTATTATTTGTTAAATGTATTTTCCAAGGTTACGTGATTCATGTTCTCTCCCTCCCCTCTTCCCTCCCCCCTCCTGGAGCTGACAGGCAATTCCACTGGGTTATACATGTATTATCAATCAATACCTATTTCCATATTATCATTTTTGTAAGAGTAATCTTTTAAAACCAAACTCCCAAATTCAAAACCATATAAATTAGGATAGGATCAATTATGTTTTTCGTCTGCATTTCTACTCCCATAGTTGTTTCTCTTGATGTGAATAGCATTCTTTCTCATAAGTCCCTCAGGATTGTCCTGAATCATTGCATTGTTGTTAGTAGCAAAGTCTTTTACATTTGATCATCCCACAGCGTTTCAGTTTCTGTGTACAGTGTTCTCCCAGTTCTGCTCATTTCACTCCACATCAGTTCATGGATGTCTTCCCAGTTTTTATAGAAATCAAGTCATTCATTCTTTATAGTGCAGTAGTATTCCATCACCCATCATATGCCACAATTTGTTCAGCCATTCCCCAATTGAGGGAATTTTTTTGTACAGACATTTTTTTTTTGTCTCTTTGGGGTACAAACCTAGTGACACTGGAGTTTATTGATTGGGAGTGGCAATGTGATCAGGCCTGTACTTTAGGAAAGTTACTTTGGTGACTGAATGGAGAGTGAATTGAAGTGATGAAAGGCTTGAGCCAGGCAGATCCATCAGCAGGCTATTGCATTGGTCCAGATGTGAGATGCTGAAGACCTGCACCAGAATGGTGGCAGTTTTAGAAGAGAAAAAGGAGAATTTTGGAGAGATGTTGCAGAGATGATATTGACAGGCCTTAGCAACAATTTAGATGTTGTAAGAGGGAAATTAGGGTATTTTATAGATATATATTTAAAACGTGGCCGCCAGGAATCAACAGTTCAGATTGATGCCAGGAATCAACAGTTCAGATTGATGCCAGGAATCAACAGTTCAGATTGATTCCATAATTAAATCGGACCCAAGTCAGCATCAGGTTAAGGCAAGTTTATTTACAATCAGGAAGGTAAAAGTATAGGAATAAAGAGAAAGGGAGAGGCTAGTCCAGGCCAGGCCTAGACGAGAGAGGTTAAAAGGCTAAATACATGAAGCTGCAAGCCACAAGGCCCAGCAGCCCTGCTTAAGGCAGAGTTTGGAAGAGGCCTAGATAGGCCAAGGAAGTCAGCCTAACTTACCCACGTGACAATACAGAGTGTAAGTGTTCTGTGGTCTCAGGAGAGGTCCTTCAGCACCAAGTTCAGAGCTGGAACTGCCTCCACAGGAAGTAACCAACTTACTTAAAGAGATAGTGCCTTTCGTCACTTCCCATGGGTCCACCTCTAATTCAAATGGACAAATGGCAGTCTCTGCATTGATTTGGACTGCCCAAAGGGCAGTCCCTTGTTCTTGATTTGTTACTTGTTGTCACGAGTGGGTAACTCGTCTCCCCTCCCCACTAAGGTGACGTCATTTCTATGCCTAGGTTAAGTATGAGTCCAACTAGGAATGGGCTGGAACTAATTCCATTTACACAATGTGAGGATGAGAAATAGTGAGGAGGCAAGGATGACTCCTTGGTTGGAGGCTACTGTTGCCCTCAACAGTAGTAGGGAAGTTAGGGGACAATGTTGACTTAGGGAGAAAACTAATGAGGTCAGTTTTGAACATGTTGAATTTAAGATGTCTAGTAGACACCCATTTTGAGATGTCTAAAAGGTAGGTGGGGATTTGAAATTGGAGGTCAGCAGAGAGTTTGGGGCAGGATAGGTAGATTTTGGAATTTTTAGCCATTGCTTTTTAGCTAGGCAGTCACCCAGTGAAGTATTAGATGGAGAAGAGAATAGAGCCTAGGACAGAACCCTTTGGGACATATGCAATTAGGGGGTGTGACCTGGGTAAGGATCTAGCAAAAAAGACTTGAGAAGGAGAGTCTGACAGATAGGAGGAAGACTAGGGAGAGTAGTTTCCTAAAAGCCGTGAGAGGAGAGAATACATGGAAGGTAGATGAACAATAGTGTCAGAAGCAGTAGAAGATTCAAGGAAAGAGGAATGAAAAAAAGCCATTGGATTTAGCATCTAAGATCATTGATAACTTTGAAAGGAGAAGTTTTGGTGGAATGATAAGGTCAGAAGCCAAGGTTAAGAAGAGAGTGAGAGGCCCCTATCATAGATGACATTTTCTAGTTTAGTCACCAAGAATGGAAGAGATATAGGATAAAAGGAAGGTGCAAGGATCAAGTGAGAGTGTTTTGAGGATGGAAGAGATGGGTTCCTGTTGGAAGGTAGTTGGGAAGGAGTCAGTAGATAGGGAGAGATTTAAGATAAGTGAGAGATGATCTGTTGGAGGAGGCACAATGGAATAGGGTCATTTGTGTGGGAAGAGGTATTAGCCTCAGTAAGGAATAGAACCACTTCATATGAGATGGGGTAAGAGAATAGCAGAAAGGCATCTCAGAATAGATGAAGAAGGCACCAGCAGCAAATGGTTTCAATTTCTGTAAAATTTAGGCACATTTCTCATCGAAGAGATGGAGGAGGGGGAGACTTGGCAGGCTTAAGGAAGATTGGAAAGATTTAGAAGAGTTGTTACAGAAAGTAGTATAGTGAGTTGATAAGGAAGGTATAGTAGGATAGCCTAGCAGTAGCGAGGACCAAGATGAGATTGTGTCACATAATTTTGTTGTGGACTCGGAGTGGCTGTGTGATTTTTACCTTTGTTCAGTACCATGTGTATAGGAGAGATGGTGGCTAGATCATGGGAATGATCCAAGACTGAGCCTGGACAGTGTGCAATTGGCAATATGGTCAAGGAGCTAGGGACTTGAGAGAAGAGGACAGTGATAATTGACCTAGTTCACCAAGGGATCTAGAAGGGGAAAAGAGAGAGTGCTAAGTGCAGGGGAGATGTCCTGGGAGAGGAATATGAGGGATTGAGGAATTAGAGGTTTAGTTAGAAAAGGCACAAAAAGGGTTGGAAAGCCAATAGATTATGGTCAGATAAGGATATTTTGGAATTCTTGAACATGGAGACATCATTGTGAATGATGGCAAACCTAATGACCATCTTTGTGGGTCAGGTGGGCTGGACATGTAGGTCAGAGGAAGTGGGTAGATTGAATAACTGTGGGGTTAGGGGTTTTGAGGGAGAATAAGCATGTAAGTCCCACGTATGAAGTCAGAAATTGGGGAGGAGAGAAAAATTGTGAACCAGGTAGCAAACAAATTTCTGGTATCAGTGATTTGGAGCATCCTTTTATTATTTTCATTGTTTAATAGTTATAGTTCTTTTATATACTGCTTGTACATATCCTTTGACCACTTTATCTATTGGGAAATGGATTTAAAAAAAATCATATGTTGTATATTTTGGATTTCAAACCCTTATCTGAGAAATTGATACAAAGATTTTTTTTCACATCCTTCTCATCATTTTTGTTTGTGCAGAAACTTTTCAATTTCATGTAATTGAAGCTATTTTATGTTGTGATTACTTCTAAACCTTGTGTGGTTAAGCAGGTAGGTGACTCACTTAGTGGATTGAGAGCCAGGTCTGATGAGAGGAGGTCCTGGGTTCTAATGTGATATCAAATGTTTCCTAGTTGTGTAATGCCCTGGGCAAGTCACTTAGCTCCCATTGCATTACTGCTCTTTTGTCTGATGGAAGGTAAGGATTTTGAAAAAAGAAGCAGATGATGATGACAGTTATTTCTTTCTTTCTTTCTTTTTTTAAACCCTTACCTTCTGTCTTAGAATTAATATTGTGTATTGGTTCCAAGGCAGAAGAGTGGTAAGGGCTAGGCAACAGGGATTAAATGACTTGCCCAGGGTCACATAGCTAGGAAGTGTCTGAGGTCAGATTTGAACCCAGGACCTCCTGCCTCTAGGCTTGGCTCTCAATCCAGTGAACCATCCAGCTGCTACCAGTGACAACTGTTTCTTAAGCCAAGCATAGTAGCACAAACCTATATCCCTTTATCAGGGGAGGCTGAGGTTGGTGAATCACTTGAGCTTGGGAGTTTTTAGTTAGAGTAGAGCTAAAGCCAATTAGGTATCCATACTAAGTCCAACACCAATATGTTGAGCTCCTGAAAATAAGAGGTGCTACCAGGATGCCTTCAGAGGAGTGGATCAGCCAAAGTTGGAAATAAAGCAAATCAAAGCTTCTGTGTTGATCAGAATTGAGAGTAGGTCTGTGAATGGCCATTCACTTCTATCCTGGAGAAGATAGGGAGAACCAGTCTCTTAGATAGAGTGATTAGAAGATAGGAGAAAACGTCCCCTACAAATGGTATGATCTTTAATATTAAGGTTACTTGTTCATTGTGAATTTATTGTAGAATATGGTCTAGTATGTTGGCAGTTCTCTTTAATTGCCGTATCTGGTCATCACAGTCTTCACTTCCACTATCCTCTCTTGAAAACTTTTCTTGGGTCTGGTTTTTATAATACTATTCTTACCTCTGACCTTTGAGTATATAGGGTTACACCCAGTTCCAGGCCCTCTTCTCTCTCTCTCCACTTTCTTATTTGTTAAGATCATCAGCTCCTGTGGGTCTAATGATCATTATGCATATGACTTCAAGATATATCTAAAAAAGCACTTTATATGAATCATTTAATTTATATTTAATTTATATGCATCATAACAACCCAATTGGCTAAGTACAAATATCTTTCCCTCAATTTCATAAGTGAGGAAACTGAGGCTCCAAGAAGTTATGTGAATCAAGAATTCTAACCTGTTTTTCATTAAATTGGTGGGTAAAGTATAGAATGAACATGATATGAAGTTTCGCATAGAATGAAAGTTCTGTGGAATAATAGTGATAACCAACCTTCAGGGCTGTTAATTTTGGGCTTGTTACAGACATGTCAGCATCAAATGAGCCATATTTAACATACAATACATGATTTCCAAAAATAATAATTGTTGGAATTCTATTATTTCTAAAAAAAAAACAAACTTCACAAAAGAACAAAAAGCTCAAGGGTCATTTAAGTATCCAGACAGTTTAATGGGTTATAATATTAGAAAATAGGAAACAATGGGGGCAGCTGGGTGGCTCAGTGGATTTAGAGACAGGAGGTCCTGAGTTCAAATCTGAACTCGGACACTTACTAGCTGTGTGACCCTGGACAAGTCACTTAACCCACATTGCCTAGTCCTTACATGGTATTGGTTCTAAGATAGAAAGGTAAGGCTTAAATTTTTTTTTTTTTTTTTTAGGAAATTGGAGCAAGATAGGATTACAGTAGAAATAAGAAAGAACTATTACAAATGACTATGTGTTAAAGCTTTCTATCTTTGAAGATAAGCATCATATAATTAAATATAGTCTTGCTTTGTGGTTTGCAGGTAGCTTAGTGGAGAGATCCTGGTCTAGAGATGGAAGGTTTTGGGTTCAATTTTGTCCTTAGACACTTTGTAGACATGTCATTTAACCCCAGTTACCTAACCTTTACCACTCTTTTGCCTTGGAACTGATAACTTTGTATCAATTCTAAGATGGAAAGTAAGGTTTAAAAAATTGTAAGTTTGTGTTTATCCTTGTTAAATTTTCTCTTATTAGATTTAGCCCAATGTTTTAAACCTGTCAGGATCATTTTGGATCCTTGTTGTTAGTTATCTCTTCCAGCTTTTTATCATTTGCAGATTAGATTGATGCCATATATGTTTTTATCTATGTTTTTGATGAATGTTAAACAGCATAAGGCCAAGCACTGGACTCCGGGGCACTCTGCTTTGGAGACTTCCATAGTGAAGTGAAACAATAAGTTGTTGATGTCTTTTTTTTTACCTACTCATTAAACCAGATTTGAATCTACCTAATTGTACTATCACCTAGACAAAAGTTTCTAAAAATACAAAAAGGTTTTTTTTGTACTTGAAAAGAGTCTTATGGTACAAAAGATACTGATAATTTTAAAGTGCACACAAACAATAATATGAAAGGGTTTTTTTCCAACCTTGCCTAATGTTGAAAAGTTGGTTTTGCATTTATAAATATTAATTATATCAAAACGTAATTGATTTGGACTAAATTGGGAGAAGGCCAAGAACAATCTGATTTATAGAGTCAAAGGTTTTGTTTCTTTAGAAACAAAATACAGTAATTTATTAGACTAATAAAGTATTACTCGATAGCAGTCATTATGAATAGACAAGAAGATTTGCATAGTTTACTTATGAATGAATTCTTGAGAGTAACTTTAAAAGCTTTTCAAATTATTTAAATATTTCCCTATAAATCTTTTTATATTTAGCATAACCTTTTCCCACAAAAATGTAAATCTTTGCCCAACCCTTGCTTGAATTATGAATTTCAAATCAGTCAAATATGAATTAATGAGGCTACTTGCATAATATTGCTCTTTGTTTAAAAGGAGCTAGTTTTGATGAGAGGAAAAAATCTTTCAGATAAGTTAGCCTCCTTACTTTTTAGTGTTTTCATAGCACTGTATTTTGTAAGTATATTGAAAATAATGTTCTAAATGTCACTACTTAAATGTTTAAGTTTCTAATTTGAGAATGAATGTGTTTGATTAATTCAAAATGATTAACTGATCACTTAATTTCTAGCCTGTTCTATTTTCTTTCTGACTATTGCTCAGAAATAATGAATTTCAAAAAATATATTTTAACATTATAATAATGGATAATATCATTGCAGGAATATTTCTAGTCGTTTCAGCAGGAGATTAGGGAACAAACCAGCGTGATGCCCTGGAGTGGGTTCCTTTTGAAGTAGCATCCTTAATGAAAACCTGCTTGCTTCACCATCTGTAGCAGGAGCTGAGGGAAAATTTCTAGTGTCTTATCACTGATTCTGTCTTTTGTGGCAGTCAGATAAACGATTAGAAGAGACTTATGAATAGGATCTTTGTTGTTCTTAGCCTTATATACCATCTCATAACAATGTTGAGCCCCTAGTTTTATTTATTTATTTATTTATTTATTTTAAGCCCTTAACTTCTGTGTATTGACTTATAGGTGGAAGAGTGGTAAGGGTAGGCAATGGGGGTCAAGTGACCTGCCCAGGGTCACACAGCTGGGAAGTGTCTGAGGCTGGATTTGAACACAGGACCTCCCGTCTCTAGGCCTGGCTCTCAATCCACTGAGCTACCCAGCTGCTCCTTATAAATATGAAAAATGATAAAGGCTTGTATAAATATATAAATTAGTAATTTAATTAAAGCCATGTTTATGATAAAATCATTAGACCACGCGCTTGTAAGCATTCAAACCTGCCGCCGCCTCCATTACTGTCTCCTGTTTCCTGGAAGCGCCTACTCGCAAAAGAGACCACTTCCTCCTAACCCAGGAGATTTAAACCCTTCCCTGCGTCAAGACGTAAGCCTTCCCAAGCCCAAAAACCGGAAACGGAAACCCGTTGGACCACGGGAAATGTAGTTTGATACATTTCCCAAATTTCACTTTTACATCCTGAGCCTCTAGTTTTGTGGAAGAATGATTCTCAGAATTGAAGTTGTCAATGTTTCTTGATAACCTCTACCAGTGAGACCAAAAGAGCAAGATGGAAGATAATTAAAACTCATTTTGATCTGTATTTAGAATGTCTTATGTGTTTGGAATTCAGGGAGATGCCATTTAAAAGTATCTTACAAACTTCCTGTGGACACGTGAGGACTTTGAGACTACATTCCCTGTGATCCAATGGGTTTCCGGTTTTTGGTTGTGGGGACGTCTCTGACGTATAGGGCAGTTTAAATTCGGAGGGCGGCCTGGAGACGGTCTCTTGGTTACCTGAGTGGGCTGGGCTGGTGTACGAGAGAGACAGGATGGGTACCGGCGGTAAATTTAAAAGATAGTCAGGCACGGTCATATATATTTTACCAACATGGCTGTGGCAATTAAAATATTAATTTCTCTTATAATATCAGTCTTTATCATTTTTAATCGTAACAGTCTTGAACATTGATATTTGAATAAAGAATATGCTCCATACTTTGGGAATACCTCTTTAGACAAAGCCAAACTATGAATACATGAAAAAGAAAATAAAAGGCATCTGGCTAGTTTTTCTATCCTGAACTCCTTCTAACTTTGTTCCTGTAAACTTTATACTCTGAATTGACCGGCTGATTTCAGGCTGAGGTAAACCACTACAGGAAGTTGAATTATTCTTTCCCTTAAACATTACCTGGAGCAAGGATGGTGGTCAAATGTTTGGGTTTCAAATAACTTTCTGGAAAATTACTTCTAAACTAAATAGAGGTTTAAGCTTGTCAGCAAAACAAATTAATCAGTAGAAGGGAATATTGTCAAATTTAAAAGTGAGATTTTTCTATGAATAACTGAAAAATGATTTGTAATAATGCATCAACTTCTGTCAAGTAATCAAGTCTTCTAAATTCAGCCAGAATATGTGCATGACCTCCTCCATTGATAATGTTTTGAGAACTTTTATTAAGATGTTTTAAATTTGATTTTTTTACTGTCTGTTGCTAGAACCATATAAGCTGCTTTTAATAAATCTGGGATTTGTCTGAACATTGAAGATTATAAAGCCTGGGCCAGATATAGTGTCATGCACCCTCATGGACAGTCAGTAAATATTTTGATTTATGATTCTAAAGTAGTGATAACCTTCCTGGTAATTTGTAATAGACATTGTGCATAATTTCCCATTTCCTATTCTTACTTACCAAGGTAGTAAAATTAATTAGAATCTCATTTTTAAAGGTAAATATGTGGAAAAAACATAGTTACTAAAAATATGTTGTTCCTCAGATTCTCATCTAGTTATGCTTAATACTTCTATTTTGGTCCCTCTTTTTCCAGTGCCAAGGCTTCCTAATCTCATATAACTGCTGACTCCTCTACTCTAACTACAAGCCTCTGTTTTCTTCACTTTTTTTCCTTAATGTGTTTTTATAAAGCACAGTTTTAACACTAGCTGTTGTTTATAAAAACTAGAGGGAGGAAGTTTGGAGGGGGAAGGGAAGAAGTTTATACCATCAAGATGCTCTTGGTCACTTTGTCTCTTTAGCCCATCTCATTCACATAACTTTCTTCTGATTGTGGAATGACCAAATATCCTTTGACTTACTTGGACAGTCACACTCTTCATTTGCATATTTCTGCCTCTTCTGGCTCAGAGTATATTGAACATTAGCGCAATTGGTGGCTACCTCATAACTGGAATAGACTACCCTGTGATCAGCTTCTGTTATTTCAGGATATTTGAGGACTGAGGTAGCCTGGTACCATATATACATTACTTATTTTCATATAATTAGAATATAGTAATTATACTATACATGAAAGCTGTACCAAACTCAATTTCATCTTTCTTTGCTTTAGCAGGCATTTTATAATTTTTGCAGTGTTTCAGGATGTTAGCACTGATGATTTTAATTGTTAGGTACTGTAGTTGTGGATGAGGTGAAATCTGTATCATCCCTGTGATACATCCTAGAAATATATTCTTTTCTCTCTTGTTTCTCCTCTTTCCTCTCCTGTGATTTCATCACAATACCAAGCTCTATGTGTGTCAAAGAAGATAGATATCTACTTGGGCAATTTTCAGTCCAAAAGTTGCTAGGACACCTAATCCTGTTGCCCTCCCTTCCATTCAATTCAACAATCATTAAACACTGGGACTACAAAGACAGTTAACAGCCTTCTCTCAACAACTTTACAAAGAAATTTGGCAACTGTCATAGGCTTCTCAAAAATAAAAGACAGCATGGGCAGCTGGGTAGCTCAGTGGATTGAGAGCCAGGCCTAGAGACAGGAGGTCCTAGGTTCAAATCCGGCTTCAGACACTTCCCAGCTGTGTGACCCTGGGCAAGTCACTTGACCCCCGTTGCCTACCCTTACCACTCTTCCACCTATAAGTCAATACACAGAAGTTAAGGGTTTAAAATTAAAAAAAAAAAAAAATAAAAAAAAAAAAAAAAAATAAAAGACAGCATTGTGTAGCAGAGAGTGCTGGATTTGGAATCTGGAGGATCTTAGTTCAAATTCTACCCCAGACACTTGTGTGATTAAAGATCTATCTTTTAGTCAATCCCCTCAATTTCCCTATCTGTAAAGTGGAGATAATTATAGCTATGGTTCTTTATTCATAGAGTAGATGTGAGGCTCCAATAAGAAAATATGTTTATGATGATTTGCAAACTTTAAAAGATCTTTTTTTTTAATTGATTAAGAAAATTGTTCCATGGTTACATGATTCATATTCTTTTTCTCCCGTCCTCCACCCCCTCCCTTAGCCAGTGTGTAATTCCCTTGGGTTTTACATGTGTTATTGATCAAGACCTATTTCCATATTATTGATATTTGCACTAGGGTGATTGTTATCTACATCCCCAATCATATCCCCAACAAACCACGTGTTCAAGCAGTTGTTTTTCTTCTGTATTTCTACTCCCACAGTTCTTTCTCTGGATGTGGATAGTGTTCTTTCTCATAGGTCCCTCGGAATTGTCCTGGATCTTTGCATTGCTACTAGTACAGAAGTCCATTACATTCAATTGTGCCATAGTGTATCAGTCTCTGTGTATAAGGTTCTCCTGGTTCTGCTCCTTTCACTCTGTGTCGATTCCTGGAGGTCGTTCCAAAACCTTTAAAGATCTTAAAGTAAAACTCCAAAAGTGATAAATGAGATCAAGAATGGTGTATTTCTAGGATGGTATTTAGTAGTTCTTGTTTTGGTATTTTAGCTATTAAAAGAGAAAATGCCAAAAATAATTTTGAATGAGATTATCTAGAATGTTAAAATAAGTGGACATTGTTAATAATGAGCCCAAATACATTTGCCTCAATTTATATGAAGTTAAAGATAGTAGAGTGTTGTTTCTGACCCTTAGAGGAATAGTTTATCTTTTAGTATAAAAAAAAATAAGTCAAAGATTCCTTGCATTTATGGACTTAACAGTGTCACTGACTTCTGTTTTAGTGACTTTTTTTCCTTTTCTTCTAAAAAGAAAAAGCACATTTTAAGTGTAAAACATTTTAAAAGTCACTTTTACATCATAGAACCATACATTTAGTACTAAAAGGAACCTTTAGAGGTCATTGCGTTACCAGGCCTTATTTTACAGATGAGGAAACTGAAGCACAGAGAGGTTAAATGACCTGTCTATGATCTCAAAGCCAGAAAGTCCCTGAGACAGGAATTTGAACTCAGGTTTTCCTTAACTCTAAACCCTGTGCCCTATCCAGTATTCCACAATGCTTCACCCTTAAGGACATTCACATTATTTTTATATTAAAAATTATATACCGGCCTCAGCCACTTCCCAGCTGTGTGACCCTGGGCAAGTCACTTGACCCCCATTGCCCACCCTTACCAATCTTCTACCTATGAGACAATACACCGAAGTACAAGGATTTAAAAAAAAATCGTATAAAATACATTTTAGTGTGGAATTTGACCCTTTTAAATTTTCTCTTTAATGTTGGCCTGTATATTTCCTTGCCTACTACTTTTCTTCTTTCATATTTTGTTGGATTGTGAATTTATTGATGTTTTTATATCTTTTGCCAGTTCAGCACATAGCTCATCCATGATTCTCATCCTTGTTATTTTTGTCGTTATCTTTCTATAAATCTTCCATATGACATCTATCTAACATGCTAAAGGAATTTTTCAGCTCTCTTAAAAGTAGAAAGCCAAGGGGGCAGCTGGGTAGCTCAGTGGATTGAGAGCCAGGCCTAGAGACTGAAGGTCCTAGGTTCAAACCTAGCCTCAGACACTTCCCAGCTGTGTGACCCTGGGCAAGTCACTTGACTCCCATTGCCTAACCCTTATCACTCTTCTGCCTTGGAGCCAATACAGTATTGTCTCTAAGACAGAAGGTAAGAGTTTAAAAAAAAAAAAAAGACTAAAGCCAAGAAGCATCAATTGATAAAAACATTTTATTGTAATCTTAACTATGAAATAAAAATTTTTATCCTATATTTTCTTTGAATTATGGATAAAAAATATTGACACAGATTGGTCCTTCATGTTATTCTTAAATCCTAGTCTTTTGGGGTTAATATTTAATGAATACTAGAGTAGTTTTAGGTTATTTTTTCCTTTTTCACTTTGTGATTCTTTTCTTCTCCTATTCCCATCTCACCCTCCCCTCTTTTCTTATTAAGAATGTAGTCCCAGGATAATACCTGAGTAATAATTTTAAATGTATGTTACCATAAGTATGTTACAACATAAATCATAAATGTATAATTATATTGCATTATACTTTTCTTTATAACATTGATTCTTGTAAGAAGGCAGCAAAGCTTAGAAGGTAATTTCTCAGAAATGGGGGTTGGGAGGTACTAAACCCAAGTCAAGGTGTTCCGACCTGTCCATGACCTGTAAGTTCCTATTATATAGTGTCAAGAATGACCCCAGTAAGGGTTACTCCCTACTCTGTAAATTTCTCTTTTGCCTTTAAAAAATAAGTCTGTTTGTGTTCATAATCAGGTGTCTAAGATTCAACTTGGAAATCTACAGACCTCTGGTTTTTTTGCCTTGCCCACCAAATAAAGTCAGACCTTGCTCAGAGAGTATTTTGCCCAGTCTTTTTCTTTCGTGTAACTCTCCATAAAGATACTTGTTATGTATTATGCCTTGTTCATGGATTATTGTTAATGTTAATACATACTATTTTTCTTAAAAAGATTCATTCATTCATTTACTTATTTGCTTGTTTATTTATTTTCAGGTATTTTTTCATGGTTACATCATTCATATTCTTTCCCTCTCCTCCCCCTCCCCTCCCATAGCCAATGAGCAATTCAACTGGGTTTTTACATGTGTCATTGATCAAGACCTATTTCCATATTATTAATATTTTCAATTGTTTGTGATCATTTGGAGTCTACATCCCCAATCATATCCCCATCAAACCTTGTGATCAAGCAAATGTTTTTCTTCCATGTTTCTGCTCCCACGGTTCTTTCTTTGGATGTGGATAGCATTCTTTCTCATGAGTCCCTCAGAACTGTCCTGTTAATGCAGACTATTTAAACCTACCAAATGTTTCTCCATTCCTTTTTGGGTTACCCTCAATTTTGATTCTCTAGAGATAGCAATATCCCATGATTTATGACTATATGACATCATCAAGAGAATGTCAGTTTTGAAAAGATGGGCCTTTGCATCAAGCAAAAAGTTGGTGATCATTGAACACACAACACAGTTTCACAAATGGAATATTTCTTTCTTTCTTCTATTTATTTATTTATTTTATTATTTAGACCCTTACCTTCTGTCTTAGAGTCAATACTGTATTTTGGTCCTAAGGCAGAAGAGTGGTAAGGGCTAGGCAATGGGGGTGAAGTGACTTGCCCAGGATCACACAGCTGGGAAGTGCCTAAGGCCAGATTTGAACCCAGGACATTCTGTCTTTAGGCCTGGCTCTCAATCCACTGAGCCACCCAGCTGTCCCCACCTCTTTCTTCTATTTATTAATGGGCCAAGATCATTGTCCATCTGAAGTACCCAAACAAGGTGTAGTACATTTATCAATTGAACAGCATATCATACTCTTGCATCCCTAATCCATTTAGTTAATTTTCCTTTCTTGATTGCTAAACCAATCTCTTTTGAGTGACCACATTTTCATATTCTTAACAAGAATAAAAAAATCAGTCCTGCACATGGAATTCAAATGACTCTTTTAGAGTAGTATCAGTTTCTCAGTTACCCAGCTAATAGCCTTCCTAGTACCATTCTTCCTACCTCCAACTCTTTGCACATTCTGTTTATTCATTGTCCCTTATATCTTTTCCCAGTGACACAAACTTAGTTCAAGCTTTCATTATCTTTCACCTGGATTATTGCAGTAGCTCCCTTTTCCTCAACAGGTCAGAATACTGTGCTCCTTAATTTTGAATATGTTAGCGATAACTCAAATGTTAATTGTCTATTTTAAAATTTTTACTGTCTTTAAATATTATTAAAAATTATTAATGCTATTGTATTGTGAGACAAGATAAAACTTGTAAGCCCATTAATTAATTTCTTCCTAATGTGCAGAGATCCTTCCCACACCATCCCAGCCTGTCATTAAATTCTTGTGGCTTCCTATAACCTCCAGATCAAATGTAAAAATCTTCTCTTTGTCATTCAGATCCATTCATAACCTACCCACTCCTACCTTTTCTGTCTTCTTACTCCTAACTCCATGCACTCTTTGATCCAGTGGCATCAATGAGCTCCTTGCTTTTCTTTGTAAATGACACTCCATCTTCTTACTGGAATTTCCACTGGCTCCCCATGCATGGTTGTGTGAGGTAAATAAGGGGACCCCTAACTCAGCCCCATCTCGGAAAGACTTGACATATAAGTCACAGAGTCATGTGGCATGTCTGATGACCTAATGGCCTGACACTGGGGTCCCCTAGCGTCCCCTGACATCCCAGTGTTAGCAGTAGTGCCTAGGCACAGGCATAACTTCACATAAGTTTTGAAAGCTGTTGGCCTATGATCAGGGGCTAAGAGGAGCATAGAGTTTGAAAAGCCAGCAAGAGAAGCTGCGGGCTCTCTTTCCTCTGGTCCAGGCTCTTGAACTAACTGGCTCTCTGGGCTTGCTCTCTGTCTGCTCTCTTATCTCACTGCGCTATCTCTGACAAGCCACTGCTTGGAAACTGGCTGCAATGGAGGATTGGATTTTTATCTAAAGTTAGAAAGGCTGAAACCTATTTCTTTCCTTCTCTTTACTAGTAAATGCTTATAAATCTAATTTTTTAATTTTTATTTATAGCATTGGAATTCTCTCCCTCCTATCTTTCAAGTTTCAGCTATAGTCAGCCCCACCTTGTACAAGAAACTTTTCTCCATTCTTCTTAATCTTAGTGCCTTTCCTCTGAGATTACTTCCATTTTATCCTGTAATAATCTTTTTTTTAATAAACCATTTATCCTGTAATAATCTTATGTGTACATTTGTTTGCATATTGCTTCCCCCATTAAACTGTGAGCTCTTTGAGAGTAGGGGTTGTTTTTTCGCCTTACCTGTATTCCTGTTGCTTATTAACACAGTTCCTAACACATAGTAGGCATTTAATAAATGCTTATTGACTTGACTTCGAAAAATATTTTTTTAAGTGCCTACTCTGTAATGCACTTGTGCTAGGAATAGAAGAATGATGCATGTGACAGATTCAGGGAGACATGGGAAGACTCCCAAGATGATGAAAAATGAAATGAGCAGACCCCAAGAGAACCTCCTACATGATAATAATGTGAAGGAAAACAGCTTGGAAAGACATAATTATGATCAAAGCTAAGAATAGTAATGACTTCCAAAGAGTGATCATGAAGTAAACTTCCCACCTCCTAGCAGAGAGATGAAGGATATGGAGGCAAAATAAGATCTGCATTATCAGGCATGGCCAATGTGTTGATTTATACAAAAGAGAACTTAAATGGACAAGGGAATGGGGTAGGTTAGTGGATAGTCATAGAAATGTCATAAAAAAAAGAGGATGGATTAAGATTTTTTTTTTAATGCAGGAAAAAAAGTATAAAAAGGTACATATGGAGCTATTTTATTTTTAGTTTATTATATATGTAAACATCTTTTTTTTTTAACTTACCTCTAGGGGGCGGCTGGGTGACTCAGTGGATTGAGAGCCAGGCCTAGAGATAGGAGGTCCTGGGTTCAAATGTGGCTTCATACACTTGCTAGCTGTGTGACCCTGAAGTCACTTCACCCCTGTTGCCTAGACCTTACTATCCCTCTTATGCCTTGGAACTAGTACACAGTATTGATTCTAAAATGGAAGGTTTAAAAAACCAAACAAACACATACTTTAAAAACCTTACCTCTGCAGAGTTAATGGTTTCTTTGATATCCTTCTTGTTCTTTGCATACTGTAATACTTGTGTTTTATGAACAAGTTCTCCATTTAAAAAATTTTTTTTTAAGGAAGGGAAGGGGCTGTCACAGGCATAAGTGGGACTCAAATCTAGGTCTTTTGACTTCCAAAGTCATGCCTTTAATAGATGCTAGATATAATTTCAAACAAGATTGAACCTATCTGCATTTGTAGAGGGTCTTCTATCTAGACGATACAGGTTTTATCTCTGTCAATTTCCCTAAGTGTTCTTCTGAATTTTCGGTCTGTTGCATAGGGTTTTGATTATATATATATATAAATAATTTGGATGTTTCAATAAGACAGTTTTAGGGCTATAGACTTAAAGCTGGAAAGAATACTAATGGGGAGGAAATTGAGACTCATGGAGTGGTAAGTGACTTGCTCATAATCATACATCTACAAAGTGTTAGAGATGAGATTTGTACTTCGGGCCTTCTGACTCAAATTTTACATAAGGGTCACACGGTGATAGATTCTGGGAATACAAAGACAAAATAAAAACCCCTTCCCTCAATGAACATATTCTGTGGGGTAAGGGAGGATACAAGAGGGTCAGAGATAAATATTTTATACAGATATACACAAACACACAGAGAGTAATTTTTGGAAGAGTTCAACATCTAAAAGCAAACAGAATAGGGCTCTGAGCTAAACTAAAGCAAGCTAGAGAAAGAGAGATTCTATAAGATGGACATATAGCTAAGAAAGGAGAAATTTAGGAAAATCTAGGAAAAAATAGGAAACTAGCTTATATTGTTTTGACTACCTTTTAACTGAACTGGCTTATATTAGAAATCCATAAAAATAAGAACAGATAACAAGGATTATTCCTAGCAAAATGAATGCAAGCAAATTGGAGTGTGTGAAATATTCTGTTTAAGTACAAGATTTAGAAAAATTTACATGTGTTATCTCATTGCTCTTTACCATGATCTGTAAAGTTTCTGCTAAGGTATTATTATCCCTGTTTATAAGTGAAGAAACTCTTGAGATGTTAAGTGAATTGCCCATAGTCACAAGATTGTAAATATCTGGAGTCTTTTTCCAATCCCTTGCTAATACTTATTAGTCTACTTTCCCCCCCCTTTTGTGATACTTTAAATCAGCTTCTTTATATTGGAAGATGAGAAGGCAAGTTTGGCTAGGTTGGAGAATATATGAAAAGGAAGTAATTTATACTAAGATCAGAAAGGCAGATTAGAGCTACATTGGAAAAGGCTTTAAATGTCTGAGGAATCTGTATTCAAAAGCTAATAGGAAACCATTGATGCTTGTTGGACAAGAGAGTGGCTTCCTCTGCTTTAGAAATATTACTTCGGTAACTACATAAGGGGAAAATGGATTGGGCAGGGTGTGTGGTAGGGAGATAATTTATTAAATAACAGAAGCCCGCTTACATTCGTTCTTATTATATATACATATATGTATATGTTTTTTAATATTAGGTGTTGCTGGTGAGCAGTAGTCGTCATCCAGACAAATGGATTGTCCCTGGAGGAGGCATGGAGCCTGAAGAGGAGCCAAGTGTAGCTGCTGTTCGGGAAGTGTGTGAAGAGGTACTTCTGTCTGTCTATCTGTCTGTCTGTCTGTCTATCTATCTATCTATCTATCCATCTGTTCATCCATCTATCTATATCTATCTATCTCTCTCTCTCTATCTGTCTGTCTATCTATCTATCTATCTATCTATCTATCTATCTATCTATCTAACATATATATCTCAGTTGAAGACATTTACATTTGCTAGTAATTGTCTCTTCTTTAGGAGTGATGTTATTTCCCTCCCTTCTAATTTCTTATAAAATCTGTACAAATACCCTACCCCATTCTGTTCTATTTATGTAATCTTTTAAAATATTTCTACATACATACTGCTTTTGGTATTATAAAAAGGTGGGTTTTGATCATTATAAAATGTGCCAATGTTCTGTCTTAAAAAAAAAAAAACTCTTAATTTCCATCTTAGAATTGACACCAAGTTTCAGTTTCAGGGCAGAAGAGCAAGAAGAGTTAGGTCATTGGGATTGGTGACTTGCCAAGGTCACACAGCTAGCAAGTGTTTGAGATCAAATTTGAACCCAGGACTTCCTCCCATCTCTAATCCTGACTCTGTCCACTGAGCCACCCAGCTGCCCCTCCCTTGTGTCTAATGAGAACTGAAAATGGCCATCTCTTCTGTCCCTAGGCCTGGCTCTCAATCCATTTGAGCCACCAAACTGTCACCTATCTCACTGATTCTTTGTTGCTTAAGATTCTGGCCCATAATTGTCTTACAAGCTTGAATCTTTTTAATCCAATGTTTTCTATTGTAAAATTATTCTTGATTTAGCATCTCTCCTCATTAACAGCATCTTGTTTTCTAACACATTTCTGTTCTTTTCTTCTAATGCCAGTTCATCTCTCCAACTATTGCTTGACCTTCTTATTTTAATCTGGCTCTTCATGTTCATTTACCACATTTCCCTAAAAATAAGGTGTTATCTACCTCATAAAGATTGGATTGTGAATATAATGCATATATGATTGGGAAGAGAAGAATATACCTCATTTCAAAAATGGACCACCATTCTTCCAGTCCTTGCTATAGATTGGAAATCTAGCGACTCTCTCCATTCTTCAGTTAACATCATAATCCCACTAGTTCTTTATAATGTATTTCAAATTATTCCTTTCTCTATTTGTAGTGCTATCACCTTAGCTACAGTCTCAGTACTTTGTTATGACAATAACTCAGAGCTTTTGGTCTCTCTATTCCACTCTATCCTATATACCCCGCCAGGATATTCTTACTAAACTACTAATTTTTTTCATGTCATTCCCATGCTCAAAAATATTGAGTGGCTCTCTTTTCCTTTTTCATGTCATATCCAAACTCATTAGCTGCAACATTCAAGGTACTTAGTCAATTGGTAACCTGGCAACCCTTTACTTATTCTAGCTCATTTCATATTGTTTCTATAATGGACCCTTTATGCTTGCCTGCAAGCTTCAGAGTATTATAGGATTCAGAAACGGAAGGAACTTTAGAAAGTTTCCAGTCCAAATTTGTCATTTAAAAAATAAAATATATTGATGCCCTTTTTTTATTAGTCATTTCTAGAAATATGCCTACCCACTCCAAACCTCATTTCCAAGTTGAATCCTCCCTTATGACGAAGAAAAACAATTAAACAGAAACTCAATATGTTGAGTGATTCTGACATTTCATACAGCATTCTACTCTAAGTAGTCCCATGTATCTCTGCCATAAAGAAGCAAGGGTTTTTAGCATTACTTTGCCTTTGCTCATTTTTAGTTTTTCAGTTCCTCAGAGTCCTTTTTTGCAATTCTTTCATTTACATTGTTGTAATCATTGTGTATATCTTTTGGTCTGTATATTTTCTTCTGCATCAATTTTTACAAATCTTCCCATTTTTAAAAATTCCTAAAGATTGTCATTTCTTATTACACAATATTCCATTATTCATATACCACAGACTTTTTTTCCCCAGTTATTTCCTAAGGTAGGGCACCCACTTTCATCTTTTACAGATAACCAACTTAAGTTCTAGAAAGGTTAAATGATTTGGCCAGGGTCACACAGGTAAGTTTTAGAATCATAATTCAAACCCACATTTTCTGAGTCCACAAACAAGGCTCTCTCTCTCTCTCTTTTTTAAATCCTTATCTTCCATCTTAGAATCAATCAGTGTATTGGTTCCAAGGCAGAAGTGTGATATGGATTAGACAGCAGGGGTTAAGTGACCTTCCCAGGGGTGATACAACTAGAAAGTGACTGAGGCCAGAAATAGGTCTCTTTCTACCAGTTTGCTACCTTTTGTCAAAAACCAAGAACTGAACAACCAAACTCATTTGGTCAGTACCTCATTTTCTCTCCCCTTTGCCTCTTCCCTTATGGTCATTCTTATTGTCCTTCACAAATCATGACCATTCATACTCGAATGTCTTGCTTTTATGGTTTGCCATAAACTTCTCTTCTGTGTGGTCAGTCCAGATTCCTTATTTCTCACTAGTCTTACTTTCTTCCCAAACTATCTTTGTCCCTTGGATGATTTGTCCCCCTCTTTGCTGAACTGCTCCTGCAGTATTTTAAGTGTTTTATGAAGGTTGTAGCTTTGTATTTATTCATGCTTGCATGCATATCCTATTCCTCCAACCAGATTGTAAATGCTTTGAGGGCTGGAACTGACTTCTCTTTTAATCCCTTACAGTGATTGTATACAATAATGGATACATAGTAGGTGATTAGTAAATACTTTATTAATAAACATAAATTCTAGGAAAATATTAAATATGGAATACTTTTTAGAGGAAATGAGACTTAAGCCAAATCTTCTCTATTCTTTTTTGTTGTTATGAACTTAACAAATAACAGCAAACATGAAAATGTCAATATACAAAGGACAGAAAAGAAGATTGCATATGAAATTGGAAACTATTACATCTAGTTTTTTTTTAACATATACTAGATTTAGCAAAATAGCCATAAAAGTACCCTTCTTGTCTTTGTTCCCTTCTGAACTTTGTTGTCTTCTTTGTATTTTTAATCTTTCATTGATGCTTCCCTTTTTTTTTTGAGTCATTATTATCACCCATCAACTTCCCTCTCTCCTTTCCTCCCCCAATAGAAGCCCTCCCTTGTAACAAGGAATTATAGTCAAACAAAACGGATCCACACATTAGCCAAGCCTGGAAATTTATTTCATTTTGTATCTAGTCTTTTACTCCTACAAGGATATGGGAACCATGCTTCATTTTCAGTCTTCTGATTGGTCATTGCATTGATCAAGGTTCTGAAATCTTCCAACGTTGTTTTCTTTAGCCTATTATCATTATAGAACTTGTTCTGATTCTTCAAGCCAAAATTTTAAAGAGGTAATGATAGGGGTGGACAGAAAGGAAGTTGGAGGCATTGAAGTCGACCCGAGCAGCAGCATAATAGAGGAGAGAAAAAGTAAAGAGAACATGAAGCATGTGCTCTTGAGAATGTTTGCCTGGCAAAAGCAGAATGGCATTTCTGAGTAATGAATGGTAAATGTGTGAGGATTATGTCCATGAATCTTGGTAGCCTTTCCCCTAGTTTCAATTATGAGTGAAAAAAAAATCTGGAGTAAAATCCAAGTAGCATAGAGAGGGGCTAAGAAAGGAGAGAAGCAAAGGAGATGCAGTTCTCTTAACAAATTGTAAGTATTGAGAAAAGCTGCATGGCCTTCTGGAGAGAGTACTGGCCTTGGAATCAAGAAGAACCAGGGGATTCAAATCCTGCCTCAGATATTTACTAGCTTTTTGACCCTGTACAACTCACATAACCTCTTTGGAACCAAGTTCCTCATCTGTAAAAAAGAAGAGATGGGGCTAGATGGCTTATGGCTTCTAAGTTCACTTCCAGTTCTGTGATCCTATTGCCTATGTATCTCTTTCTGGTTCTGGTTTGACAAGAAATGAAGAAGCTTAGACTTAAATTGCAGTAAGTTAAAAAAAAAAAAAGAACTTAAGTAAAATCAAATTAAAGCCAGCACCAGTAGATAAAAGCTTTCACAGTTTCTTAGAAATCTGGTTGTAGTGAATGTTTTAGAGTTGATAATGCTTTAGGGCAGTGATGGGCAAACTTTTTAAAGAGGGGGTCAAAGGAAAGGAAATGCTCATCTTGTCACTCTGTTTCTAAGGCAACTCTTTCAAAGTTTCATTGTATTGTGTCCTACTCATTGTGTTCATCAGATTAGGAATAATGTCTCGAGGCAGGATAGACTATTTCATGGGACTGCATCTGGCCCACTGGCCATAGTTTGCCCATCACTGCTTTAGGGTAACAGAAGTATATGTAATATAATATTTTAAAGGACTAAGGAGTTGTTTGTTCAGGTGCTTAATATCTCTTGTTGTGGATCACAATAGCAGAGGAAAATAGGAATATTAATCCATTAAGAATATTATATTTTCTTTAGTGTTTTAAGTTGCTTCTTTATTTTGAAGATCAAGGAGAAAGGTAACTCTAGGGTTGGACACACCCTCCTCACTCCCAGTAGGTAAGCTTACACTCAGGCTGATCATTCAGAAATAATTGTTGTCACACCTGGTTGTCATTACTGACCTTGAAAGGGAAGTCAGGAAATATTTCTGGAGATTAATAATGACTTTCCTCCTACATAGTACATTTAATAGACAAGAGGAGAGCAGTCTGATCTATAGCATTTGTGCTTTTTATTTTTTTATTGTTAGATGTGAGTCCTTGGGAGTCTGTATCTGTGGAGATATCTAGTTTAGACCTGAATGGGGTGACTCTCCCTTCTATAGCTGTTTTGGCTAGATAAAGACTTGAAGATACTGTTAATATATAATATAAGCACACTTTTCTTAAGTGTAGCTCAACCTAAAAGGCAATGAAATCAAGAGTGTCATCCACAAACAAGAGCATCTGGAAGACCTCACCACCTTGAGGGTATCCTTCCTCAACTTTCCTCAACTTTATATTTGTTTTTTTAAAGAAATCTTTATATTTTCCCATCTGAAAAAAAGGATTACAGGCTGCATAGCATATAGCAGAGGTATCAGATAGGTGGCCTGCAACACTCTGGACTGAAGCTGAATCAATTATAATGTAATTGGGAAATATTTAACACAATAAATAAAAGTTCAGTAGGACCTAGATAATTTCAGTATGTGGTTTTCTAAGTCAATGTTTGACCCACAAGGATCCTTATACAGTTTAGTGGCTTCCATTTCTATTTGAGATTGTCACCACTGGCCTAGATCACAGATGGAATTGTAAAGGATTGAGTTGAAATTCTGCCTCTTAATACTTCCTAGTGTTAGAAAAGAATCTGTGTTTTGACTTGATTAATAAGAAATTTGGACTTCCTTTCCATTTGTTTTAAATTTGAGTCAGTTAGCAACCACAAAGTTGATCCCACAGGCACCGCCCCCCTGGGTGGTGCCAGTCTAATTGTGGAACTGGGATTGGTTCCTGGGGAGTGATGTAAGAGAGATAGTAGGTGTAGTAAGGATTTATAAGATGAGACCCAGCAGGAAGCTGAGGGGAAGGGGGATGTTGTTTTCTGAGGCTGAGATTCAGAGACAGACACTGAATTGTTAGGCTCTGGATTATTAGGCTAGGAAATTCTTCACCTCCTTTCTATATTTCTCCCTTATTTTCATTTTCTTACTTATAAATCTAGTTATTGACAGTCTTGTGACTTAAGGGTTAATTATAATTTTGGCAACCACCCATTCTAACCATTACACTAGTTGGATGACCATGGTCACATCTGAGCCACAAACTACTCTCTTAAGTTTCTTCTAAGAGGTCGATGAGTTGTGAACCATTTTAGTGCTGCACTGATAAAATCTTGGTATGGACATAAAAAAATTATTATATATATTACAATATTAATAGAGAAATTGAAATAACATAGTTATTTCCAAACTCCTTTTGGAAATTTTAGGAAGAAGGCAGTTTTGTATATAAATCGAAGTTGATTTAAAATGACAATTGCAGAGGGAAAGAAAAAACTATAATGGCTTCTATTCAAATAGATAGTTTATTATGTAAAGGCTTCTTGTTTGACAAACAAGGTAAAAGAGAAAAAATTCTTTATCAGATATATTCTCAAATCAACTGAATTGAAAAAGATTAGAAGAGGCATTTGAGCCTTAAGTTTTTCCAGTAATTTTGACATTTAAAAACCCAAGAATAATATTGTTCTTACTAATAAACTATGGAAATACTTTACAAGTAATAACTTGAAAGAAATGCATTAGCTTAAATTATCTTTCATTCCTCCAGCTAGCTTCCTTTTAGTCTTCCCCTACTTGAAAAGCTGTCACAGTGTAGTAGTTTAGGTTTTGTTTTGTATTTTTTTTGTTTTTAATGGAACAAGACTTTTAAGTAGCATATAATAGCATTATCATTATCAAACATAGGTAGGATTAAGCTTCTAGTCCAATTTGCTTATCAAACAGATTTAAAGGCATAGCATATTTGCTAAAATTTTTAAACTAGTGAATCTGCTGCATGAGACGTTAGCTGAATTATTGAATAAAGCCTTTAGTTTTAAGTAGATCAATACTATGTGTTGGTTCTAAGGCAGAAGAGTGGTATGGGCTAAGCAATGGGGGTTAAATGACTTGCCCAAGTCATTCCCACACAGCTAGGATGTGTCTGAGGTCATATTTGAACCTAGGACCTCCCGTCTCTAGGCCTGACTCTCAATCCACTGAGCTACCCAGCTGTCCCAGTACCATATTGTTTTGATGACCACTGCTTTATAGTACAGTTTAAGATCTGATACTGCTAGGCCCCCCATTCTTCACATTTTTTTTCATTATTTCCCTTGATATTCTTGATCTTTTGTTCTTCCAAATAAACTTTATTTTTTTTATTTTTTTCTTTATTAATTTTTTCTAATTCTATAAAAAAGTTTTTTGGTAGTTAGTTAGGTATGGCACTGAATAAGTAAATTATAGTTTACTTTTTAAACTACATCTTTAACCACCCATTTCTTAGATAGGGCTTCAGTTTTTTGTTCAGTAGGAGAAAATCCCATTACTATAAATTCCAAAGGGACCTGTCTTATAATAGTACTATTTCCTTGTTCCTACAGATATCCCATAATAACAGTGCAAGAAATGCTTTCTGCAACCATTCCTGTGATAGTTTCTTTCTGTGCAATGATAAGTACTCCTTTGTGTGGTGTTTGCAAAACAACTTTCTCTAATTCATTATGAAAGTTAAAAACTTTTGGCCTGCAGAGATGAAAAGAGAAGTTATATCAGAGTTCTTTTGTTTAGCAATTATACTTCAACTCCTACTGATTTCTACTTCAGACATCCCTAATTTTTATCAGGACAATTTTGAACTTTGAAAGATCTATACTATCCTGAGAGTGTTAGTGAGCTTTTTGACAACATCATAGCCCACTGCTCTTTCTGGTCATATGTATTCTCAACTCATCACAACAGTTTAAGCACAAATAAGAATTTTGAAAAGAAAAATAATTGGGATAAAGAAAGCTGAACACTGTTTACCTGTAACAATTGAGCAGCATGGCGTATAGTGGTCACAGCACTGAATGCAATCAACAATTATTGATTAAGCTTACTATGTACCAGGTACATGTTGGAAAGACAAAGAAAGGCCTAGACAATCTATGCTTGTAAGGAAGTTATATTCTTATGTAGGCATGCCTCAGAAATTTGGGGGGTTCAGTTGTAGACCGCTGCAGTAAAATGAATGTTGCAATAAAGTGAGTCACACATTGTTTGGTTTCCCAGTGCATATAAAAGTTATATTTATATTATATGGTAATCTATTAAGAATGCAATGGTATTATCTAAAAAAAAAAACATTGTATATCTCTGAATTAAAAAATGCTAACCATCATCTGAGCCTTCTTTGGATCATATTCTTTTTGCTGGTAGAGGGTCTTCAAGGTTTATGGCTGCTAACTGACGAGGGTGGTGGTTACTGAAAGTTGGGGTGGCTGTGGCAATTTCTTAAAATAAGACAATAATGAATTTTGCCATGTCGTTTGATTCTTCCTGCCATTTGAACACTTAGAGGCCCTTGTAGGATTACTAATTGACCTCATTTCAATATTTTTATGTCTCTGAATAGGAAGGCCTGAGGAGAGGGAGAGAGATAGGGGAACACTGGTTGGTGGAGCAATCAGATTCGTGGCATCCTCCAAACAACAGAAATGATAATAATGTAAAAAGTTTTAAATATTTTCAGAATTACCAAATTGTGCCACAAGGACACAGCGTGAGCACATGCTATTGGAAAAATGGCAAGGATGGACTTGTTTGCCACAGGGTTGCTACATACCTTCAATTTGTAAAAAACAAACAATAAAAAAACCTGCAATATTTGCACAGCACTATTAAGTCATGTCTCCAGGGAAGCCCACATATAAATAAATCAATATATACAAAATACCATACAGAGTGATTAAAAAGGAAACCTTCAGGGGAAAGTCCCTAGTAGAAATGAGAACTTTAATCCTGGCTTTTGCTACTCAGCAGTTGTAGAGGACAGCTACTGTGAAAAGTAAGATAGAGAATCAGATGGAAGGAAATAAAGAAATGGCCTTGTTGCACAGAGACAACTTCTATCTCCATTCTTTAGCGTGCAAGTAGTTATTACACCAGCCATTTAGTGCTTGCTTCATATGGCATTTGCAGTCTGCCAAAAAACCCCAGAACTTTTTCATGCAAACTACATTAAACATAGTACTCTTATCTTGTTTTTAATGCAGGAGATTTTTTTAAAAAAATCTATATGGGGCCAGCTGGGTAGCTCAGTGTATTGAGAACCAGGACCAGAGACAGGAAGCCCTAGGTTCAAATCTTGCCTAAGACACTTCCTAACTGTGTGACCCTGGGCAAGTCACTTGACCCCCCTTACCTAGCCCTTACTGCTCTTCTGCCTTAGAACCAATACACAGTATTGATTCTAAGATGGAAGGTAAGGGTTTAAAAAAAATCTATATAAAACTGTTCCTTTTAAATTGAATCTTTTGGTCTAATTGTCTGTCCCATCAGCATATACTTCTTAAGGCCAATGCACAATAAATAATAAGGACTCACCAAGTGGCGTTTAGCAAAATGCCTGTTGCTGCTGCTTTTTTCATTGCTCTTCCCAAACTAGATGCTTATATGTTCCTTAAAACAAACAATGCAAACAGTATTAACCTTAATTTTCTCACATAAACTGAAAACTTAATAGTAGCAAATTCTTTCTTTACTCATTTAAACCTCTTTTTGTTTTGAAATGCTGGCTGGAGACCCGGCTGCTCCAGAGAGAAGAAAAGCTCATTGAAATCCAAAAACCCTATAATAATACTCTTCAAACTATTGGAGCCTATAGTTGTAGGCAGTGTATTGAAAGGAATAGTTTTAAAATGTCCCTCATTTGATCCCATCAGATATATTTGGCCTTAAAAGAGCAAGAATCCTTATACAAATTAATCACTACTTATTTAGAACATAAGAAATGCTGTACTGGATTGGTTCCACAGTTAATCTAATATTTGAAACTGGCACTGAAGGCCATTTTGCTTAAGGTCCTTCCAAATGAAATATAGTCCAGGTATTCTTTGCTTCTCTTAATCATCTGTTATGGCTTCATCAACAAGTAATTTATCATAAATCTTAGTGGTGGCAATGAGATGGTTCAGTGGATATAGTGCCAGGCCTGGAGATGGGAGGTCCTTGGATCAAATCTGGCTTCAGAAACTTCCTAGCTGTGTGACCCTGGGCAAGTCACCTATCATCCCTACCCCCTACCCTCATTGCCCAGCCCTTCCTGATCATCTTTCTTGGAATTGATACAAAATATAGATCTAAGAGTGAAGATAAAAATATTTTTTAAAAAAGGTTTTGTGAATCTATTTAGTTAACAGACATTTATTTTCTCTCCCTTTTATCTCCTTTCCAAAGATCTTGTAACAAATATGTATAGTCAAATAAAACAAATTCCTATATTGGTCCGTCCAGAAACTTATGTCTTTTTTATGGTGCCATATGGATCGTGTTATTTCTATATTCAAATGGACCTGGTATTTTTGTCCTGAACTATAATATATGGTTTATCCTCCCACTGCCATTCTACTCACTTTCCATGTGAGTTTCTCGCCACTGACCTAAGTGATCTCTAGAAACTTTCCTAATCCTAGAAAATCTGAGAGATTTGTGAATTTTACCACCTGAAGTGAATTGTCCCAAGTTCTCCTTGGACAAATTACTTCATTTCTGTGTCTGTTTCCTTATCTGTGAAATGAAGGGAGGCTTGGATTATGTGATTTTGGAGGTCCCTTGCAGTTCTAAAATTACATTATTTAAATTTTTTCATTTAAAAAACAAAAATGAGTAAACAGTATTTAAAGCATTGAGAAATTTGCTTTAGAAAAAAAAAACTAAAGAAAATTATAGGAGAGAGCCTTCCAGTTTCACCAAGGAATAGAGATTTATTGTTTTGTTAGTAGCATTCAAGCTGATAGGTACTTTACTCAGAATCACTGGCTGCCAAGTTTTGAATTACATTCTCTTACCATGTGAGCAAGAGAGCTATGGCTGACCTAGGGGATTATCACAACTAGCTTAAGCCAGTTTCTTCACTGGAGATGATACCTCTGCCAGGGTTTCCTTTCACTTACCGGGTTGTAACTGAGAGAAAGGGCCTTTCCAAGTTCTCAACTGCCAGAAACCATAGATTCAGTGGCAATTTATTTAAGGGTCTGAAAGGTAAAGCCAGAGATGTGAGCAGACTCGACTTCCAAAATGAAATGGCCCCACAATTAGTTTCTAACACAGATATGGTGTGTTTTTTCTTCCTGTGTTTCACACAAAAACTCAGAAATAAACACAGGCTTTTTTCTCTTGGGAGAAACTATTAAGCTCTTTGCCTACATTTTTAGACATTAATGGTTTTGCCATATTACTGAGCTAGGAAGACAAAACAGGACTACCTCCTAGGGGGGAAAAATGATATGTGGAAAGATCCCTTTAATAAAGTTATATGACTAGGATTTACTAGAGGTCAAAAAGGGAAATTATTTTTTAGTATCTTGAGTTACATATCCTATAAAGCTCTTTTTGAAACTATTACAGTAGAACAATGAGCTCAGATTGTACCAAGAGGTTTTTAATCTTTTATGAACAAAATATCCAGAATTTAAGATCTAAATCCTTATTAAAATTCACATATTAGCTTTATAGAAAGTAGTATTTATCTTGTTGTATTTCATATAACTGCTAATATTGTTCCTTGCACATATTAAGCACACCATAAGCATTTATTATTGGACTGTTCTTATCAGTGTTTATTTTAGGTAAAGTTTTTAGGTATACATAAGGAAGCATTTTTGTGATTACTTTAAAGGTAAAATCAAAACCCAGAGAATCCTCTCTTAATAAATTTTGATTTTTGTTTTTTGGCAAATAGAAATATGGAGAATGTCTTTTAAGTAGTAGTTTACTTTTTAATTAGTTTTAATTAGTTTATATTAGTAGTTTTTATTTTTTAAGGTATTTTAAAAAGAGAGTTAATAATTTAGTTTGGCTCACCTAGGCTGAAAGTACAATGGCCACTTGGAGCTGAAACCTACTGTTGATAGGTATGGAGACTTTACCTTCCTCTTTTTTTCAATCTGAGCCTATTTACCCATCCGTGTTCAGTATATTAATTCCAGACAATTCAGGCAACTGATCAGCTTTAGCCCTGCAGTACTTCATAAATCCTAAACTCAAGCAATCTACAAGTCTTAGCCTCTGCCACTAAAAGAGGGATTATAGGTGTGTACCATGAGGTTTTATATAGTGACCAACAAGTGGACATATTGCTAGAGCAACTGAATTGTATCTTGACATTCTTACTATAAATAAAACCAGAAGATAGAAGGAAGTTTCATTTTAGTAGAAGGATGACTCAAAGATGCTCCCTTGAAGAGGCCAAGAAAGGTTGGCAGAGTAAGTTTAATCATATTCCCAAAGGAAATAAAAAACATTATCTCATGGGATACTTGGTCACTACAAATTGTACTAATAATAAATATTTGCAAAATAACCTCTGTGAAAATAATTGCAGCTTATGTGTCAACATCAAATGCCAAAGATGAAGTGGGTAGAGAAATTCTATAAAGAATTGGTATGACCCTCCAGATGAAATCAGAAAATACACTCATTCTTAGTGACTTTAATCCAAAGGTGAAAAAGATGTGAGGACAAGGACAAAAATATAGAAAAGCATAATTTTGGAAGAAAATGAGTGACCAAAGAGTACAAAGATTACACAAAAGCTTTGCATCTCTATGCCATGAATATGTTCTATAGCAATAATAATAATAAACTTTCACTGGATATGATAAACACCAAATAACATCAGAAACAATAAAATAAATTACATTTTAACAGATAGGAAAGTAGTTATTATTGATGTGAGAATTATCCCTGGATCAGTTCTCTGTATTCAGCCAGATCATTGACTCATTAGAACTAAGATAAGAATTAACAAGACAATAATAAAAAAAAAGGATATAGTACTTATTTGAAGAACTTAATGCTTTAAAAACCAATATTAAAAACTCTTGGTGCAAGATATTCACTAACCATTCTGGAATGAAAATGGAATGACTGAAGAATGATGGGAAAATATTTTCAAAATACTTTTTAACAAACTTTTTTTAAACCATTGACTTCTTGGACCTACACTAATCTCCCCTAAAGTAGTTGTCACCGTGATAGAGGAGATCCAGGGCAGAGTACTGGTTTAAGAGAGATTCTCTTTAGCTGATGAGGTTCTGTAGATCTTCCCATTTACAAATGACATGATGCTAACTGCATCAAGCCCCAGAACATCACAGAGCTTACTCAAAGAGATCTGTAATTACTCAAAGGAGTTCGACCTATCCAGTAGGAAAGACCAAGGGAACAAAGAACCTCTGTTGCCCAAATTTCAACATGCATTTTGAGTAGAGCTTTTCCATCATGATACATCTCTGTGACAGACCAAATGCACAGACAGGGAGTTAGGCTCAGTATTAAAAAGGAAGAGCAGAACAGGTTAGTTTGATTTAAGGAAATTGCAAAGTTCTTTTCCTAACTCCATGCTTCCTTTGGAAAGCATATGGCAGTGGAAGACCACCTCGAAAACATTGTAGCTTGTACATTAACATCAGTTTCAGATCATAAAGAGGAATAGAAATGGAACTTCTTGAGTGAGGAACAGCAAATTGACCAGTGTAGTTGTACATGGAGGAAAGTAAAGTGTAAGTAGATTGGAGAGGTAGAAAAGGGGACAGGTTGTAAAAGTCAAATCAACCAGTTTATGTTTGAACCTGGAGGAAATAGGTAACCACTGTGATTTGTTTAATGACATCAATCCTGTGCTTTAGAGAGATCAGTGTGATGGCTAAGTGGAGGATGCACTCCATTACAGAGAGACTTGCAGCAGAAGGGACCAACCAGAAGTTTATGACAGTGTTTATATTTCAAAATTCTTACTCAGCTTTTGTCTTTTCATCTCAATGCTTGAAAATCATGTTTCATTAAAGGTATATTTCCCCCTTTAGGATTATGCTTAGCTTTTGTATGGCAAGTTATTCTTGATTGTAAGCCTCTATTTCATACCTTTTAGAATCTTGTATACCAAGATCAGCTAAGTGGTGATAACAGTGGATAGAATACCAGGCCTGGGAATCAGGAAGATTTACTGGGTTCAAATGAAGCCTTAGATACTTTCTAGTTGTGTAATCCTGGGAAGGTCATTTTACTCAGTTTTTCTCATCTGTCAAATGAACTGGAAAAGGAAATGGCAAACCACTAAAGTATCTTTGCTGAGAAAACTCTAATTGGGGTCATAAAGAGCCAAGCATATCTGAAAAATAACTAGAACAAAAATTCTAAGATCTCACATTTATAGTAAAAGTTGTCAAGTGTAACACAGTTCTACTTGTGGTTCCCTGGTACTTAAAATATTTCCTTTTGAATGCTTAATTTATTTTTCCTGACATGAAGCCCTGGCTTTTGTCTATGACATTCTTGAGACTTTCTTTTTGAGGTTTCTTTCAGAAAATGATTGGTAGATTCTGTTTACCTTTATTTCAACCTCTGATTTGAACAGGTCTTGTGGCAGCTTTCATTTGTGATTTTGTGAAAGTGTCTAAACTTTTTTAAATCATGCTTTTCAGGGAGCCAATGATTCTTAAAGTTAATTCCTTTTGCTCTGTTTTCCAGGTCATTTGTGTTTTATAACATATCTTATATTTTCTTATTTTTTTTAAGTCTCTTGGTTTTGTTTCATTTTTTTTGCCCATATTAGCTCATCAGTTTATGTTTAATCTCTTCTGGTTTTCGTGAAGTACTTTATTTGGAAAAGACTTGCTACTTTCTCTTCTGAGTTCTCTTTCCTTCCAGTGCTTTTATTTATTTCTTAATATCTTACTTCATTTTTTCTGTGTTTTTTCATTCATGTGACCCTTGTGGAAAATCTATTTTTTTCTTTGTTTGGAATTGTTGGAGTTATTCTCTCCTTTTGGCCAGTTTTTAGTTCTACAACAATTTTTTATCCTAATTAAGTCAAATCAACAAGCATTTATTATGCCACTAGGCTCCTTAGTAGATTCTACTGAAAGAGAACCAATGGAAAGAAAACTTAGACTCTATGGTAGAAAATATTGAAAATAGTAGCTGATAATAGGCATTTACATTACTTTATTACTATGAATTATTAATAGCATAAATATTTTTCTTTAATATATTTCAGTCCTAAGTAAAATTTAAAGGCTTTTAAATCTCAAATACTTTGAAAATTAAGGATTTTCTTACAAGTATCAAAGTAAAATAATATGGGGGGGGGATCACATTTTTTCCCTCATGATTTTTGGATATCATATGTTTGAGCTCAAATAAAAGCAAAGTAGAATAGCTAAAATTCCAACTTGTATTTTCTTTAGCATCTGTGAAAGGAAATAAAGTTTGAGTCTATAGGAACTGAACTCTTTTTTATTTCTGATACCAATTCAGCTTTTTAAAACCTAAACCTGCTATTCTGGAGATTTTAGTATTTGTTTTCTGAATAAAGATGTATAGGTGTAGAGGCAAAGTTGGGAAAGATGAATTTCAACTGAAGTGTATTTAGAAAATTCAGACATATTGCCAGATAAATCTTTAGACTTTTTCATTATAGGAAAATTAGGAAGTGGGGAGCTCCAAGAGGAAATGTTGAAATAAAACAGACAAAATTACCAATATACCTAGTATGTTGTCATTATATATTTTTTCTCTTCTCTGGTGGTGGTGGTATTTTTTATTTAAAAACTAATAACACAAAGCTGGTAGATGTTAGCAGATGACGCAATCCCCAACTGTAGAACTTTTGTATTTAGGTGCAAAAAAATTCAAAGTTTGACAAGAAAAAACAATGAATTAATAAATGAGGGAATATATTGAAGGAAAATACGTTTAATAATTGCTTTTCACATCTTTTGTGTTGAAAAGGAGGAAGAGGCCTGTAAATACTAAATATAAATAGTCGGTGAGTTGTGCACATAGTAGTTACTTAGTAAAGAAATAGTTTTAATACATTTACTTCAGATTTACTCAGACCCTCTACTGAAATGACTGCGTTTTTTAACTATTTCAATGGAGTGTAAACTCTCATAGTGAAAAGACTTCACATTTGGGACCTAATGAAAGTATGTTTGTTATCTGAGAAACAACCTAGTTAAGTTTGGAAGGATTCATTGCCAGGTTAGTCACAAGGCAGTGAATTTTCTGGCCCAGGCATTTCTCAGCACCCACTAACTAAAGGGGCTTGATATATGTAGCTTGATATCTAGCATCTCTGTTGTGATGATGTAATGCATTATGATTTATTGCTACAAATATATACAAAGTTAAATTCTAAAATAGTTTAGAGGGAATACAAAGATCTTTTGGTTCTTCCTGATAGTGTCCTATGAGCTCTTACTCCTCAGCAAAGTTTGTTTGCTTTACTTTCTGTCTGCTGCCTTCCATCTTGTGCTGTGGGGTTCCATCTGACCTTTCTCTGCCTCCCAGCCATTCCACTGTAGGAGCATAATCTATTGACCAGCACTAGGACTTATGATCTTTGCAATGGCACCTGCTTCCCATGGTGAAGCTTTAGGTAATGTAACATGCAAAGGCTGGTATTTCAAACCTCCTGTTCCAGTGGCAGCACTTCTCCTTGGTTCTGACTAGGGACCTGTACTGACCCTTCACTCTATTTCCTCTGGCAACATAAGTAGCACATAAGAGAGAATCCTGGGATCTTGAACCTCTCTCAGACTACATCAAAGTATCTGTCCATTACTGGGCAATCTCCCTTCTGTCCATAGAGTTCATCTTTCTTTAAGAATAGTCTCAAATTTGTACTTAACCTCTAATTGCATAGCTGCCATTTTTCTTTCCTTTCTTCTCTATGTAATACTCTTATTACATAGAGAAGAAACTCTCACACTCAAGCAGCCTCACTTGGGTTGAGTCCCATCCCTTCTACTAGTACCTCCCCTCAGCTTCATGTTCTTTTTTTTCCCCCTATTGAAGCCTTGCATTTGTTTCTTTTCAGAGTCCATCAGATGAGATGGCAACTATTACAAGCCTACTTTAATGACACTAAAATGTTTTTTTTTCCCTTTAACAACATTTCCTTTCCTCTTTATTGCCTTTCCAACTAGTGGTGCTTTTGTGAGTAGTGGGAATAAAAAGGAAGAGTCATCTGGATAACTGCATTTGTCAGTCGAATGTTTTGTTAATGAGTGTATTTAAGTCCTTAAAGAAATATAGAGTACTTTCAAAATATAGTATAAAAACTCTCTCAGAAGGTCTAATCTTAGGATAGTTTTAAAGTAGAGGAAGAAAGTATAGAGACAAGGAGATAGTGGTTGGTGGCATGTCCAACCATTGACAGTTCTTCCAGTAACCTTTATCTAAGATTATAAAAACAGAAAGAAGATGAACTGATCAACTCATGATAGAGTCAAAGGTGCAAAACTGAATAAGTGCATCAGTCTGAAGTTCCCAAGACTTCAGAGGCAAGGAGACAGTCTATTTATGGAATATGGTTGAGAGGAATTTACTTTTATATAATCAGTCAAAGATGGAAAGAGACAGCAAGAAGTTGTCTAGCATAACTCTCATTTTCATCCAATGTGAACTGTATTTCAACTACACAAGACCTTTAGATTCTTTGTTGTTTTTTCCCTTTTGAATCCTTATTTTTTAAATCATTAACAAATATTAAACTCTTTAAAACTTTCCTAGTAATTTTACTTTAAAAATGTTACCTTATTTTTAATGGCTTCTAACAATAGGGTTAAAAGGATGAATTGAGCTTGCCATGGCTACTCACACTAGTTTGAGAAATGCTTCTTTTTTGTAAATTGATTATGCATAGCGTTAAACACTGATGAAAGACAGTTTTGTTATGATGTGACCACAGTTGCAATTTCCTTTTTGCCAGTTGATGGAATGCTGTATTAATAGTAATCATGAGCTGGCAGAATCAAGGTGAAGGAATGAAAGGAAGCCTTTTTGTCTTAGTTTCCTGACACACTTCTTCCATAACAACCTAGAAAATGCAATTGACCAAATTCTGAATGAGAAATTGAAGAAAAGATCACAATGAGTTATTTTTCCTTCCCAAGTCAGCTTTGGAAGACACAGAAAGGTCTGCTTATACCAGGGCAATAGCTGACTCCTAAGAGCACATAGGCAACAGTGGTAAAGAACCAAAGGGAACCAAGACTGCACTGGTGCCCACAAGAGCACGAATAAGAGCCACCTGGCAACTCTGTCGCCTGTTACTCAGTTCCAGGTCACAGACCCAGGGCAGAGAGGAGTGGTTGCAAGGGAGCAGGACTGTAGTTGAATCCTAAGCACAGATCAAATTCCAGAAACATGGCTGTGTAGCTCTGAGCCCACGAACAGAACAGTGATTCAGTTGTAACCTTTAGCCCTATATATAAGCCTGCAATGGAATTATCAGGCTATGAGACTAAGACCAATGGGGAGCCAGCAGTTAAATTCCTCTGAACCTACAGAATCTCCCAACAGACTAAGAGCGACTGAGGCCAGTTGCAGCCTGTGGAATCTTAGCCTCACTTAAGTCATTGAACCCAAATTTCAGAACTCAGACCAGGAGGGCAAGTCAACTCTTCCCTGGATCACACCACTTTGGAAGCACAGAAAACTTGCATTCCCTGAGATTGAGCTGTGAAAGAATAAAAGTTCAGATGCTCAGGTGAACAGAGCCAAACTAACATGAAGCCCAAAGACAAGAAGTAGGCTGGAACAATGAGTAAACAAAAAAAGAACCTTACTGTAAAGAGCTACTATGGTGACAGGAAAACTTAAAACATTTTAAGACAGCAATGAAGTTGAAAATGCCAATAAATAAAGACAAATGCAAATTGGACACATGCCCAATAAGAATTATTAGAAAAGTAAAGAAAGAAAGCTATGAAAAGAGAATTAACAGTTTGGTGAGAGTCATAAAACCTTAATGAAGAAAATAATTCTTTGAAAATTAGAATTGACCAAATTGAAGCTAATAACTCCATAAGACTGCAAGAAAAAATCAAACAAAGTCAAAAGACTGAAAAAAAAGAGAAGAAAATACGAACTACCTCATAGGAAAAACAACTGACCTGGAAACTAGATCAAGGAGTAAGAATTGAAAAATTACCTTAAAACCCTCTTTAAACTCATGAATGAGAGTAACATTACTTGTCTTACTATATAAATATAAATGATAGTTTCTTCTCTTAATAAGTTAGAAATGAAGGAATAAGTGAAAGAATCAAAATTAGATTTAAAAACTACATTCCAGTAGCTGATTATAGAACACATATTAAGGGTGTTGGCCCATCCTTGTGAACATTTACAGTGTGTACTTCAAACTGATTCTAGAATGCTTGAATTAGTATAGTACTATGTTGGCCTAAGCAAATATAATTTCAAAATATATTTCATCTATGATTTAATGAAGGGTTATAATAACTGATTTCAATAGCACTTTTAAGTTCACCCAGCACTTTACATGCATTATTTCATTAGAGCCTTACAACTACCTTGTGATGTTGGTACTTTAGTATATACTCACTGTAGAGGTTTGGAAATTGAGGCTCAGAGAATTTAAATGATCATCAAGCTAATAAGTGTCATAGGCAATATTTGGATCTAGTTCTTCCTGACTGAACATTTTGTGCTGCTGTGTTTCACTGTTCAAAGAGTGCCCCAGAGTGATTCATTGTGAAATTAACTATAGGAATAGTTCATTGGTAATATAGCAGGTTTATGAATAGACAATCCAATTTTAATAGCACTAACAGTTAATTTTCCTGACAGCTTCTGGATTGCATTTATAATAAATATTTATTTAAAACCCCAACTCTTAAATTAAAAAAGTAATATTTATTTGGATATTTATGTTCTTCTGTTATATGAAATAAATATACAACTTTGACTTCTGTAGATTGGTCAGAAGACCACCTTTAATTGTGGGTAACCCAAGGCTCTGTCCTGGGCCTTCTTCTCTTACTGTAAAGTTTCATTTGGTGATCCCATCAGCTTCAGTGGTTTCAGTTATCCCTTCTGTGATGAAAATGTCTCTCAGATCTACTTGTCCAGCCATAACCTCTCTCCCTGTATCCAGTCTCACATCTCCTTTTCAACATTTCATCCTGTAAATATCTTTAAACTCCACATGTCCAAAACGGAACTTTCATCTTTTGCCCCAAGTTCTCCCCTCTTTCTAAATTCGTTATTAACAACAAGGTGATATCACTTTCCTCCTAGTCACCCAGGTTCACAACTTAGGTGTAATCCTTGACTCTTCATTCTGATCTTCCATATTTAATCAATGGTCCAATCCTGTTAATTTTGTCTTTGTAACTAATATCTCTTGTATATATATATATATGTATCCTTCTTTAAGATGACAATGCAACCACCATTGTTGGGGACTTCCTTACTTCACACCTGGACTAATTCAATAGTCTTTTGCTTGGTTTCCTGCCTCAAGTCTCTGTACTCCAATTTTTCTTCCACTCAGCTGTCAAATTGATCCCTCTAAAGCACAGGTCTATCCATAATATTTTCATATTTAGTAAACTCCACTGGCTCTCTTTCTCCTCTAGAACCAAACATTAAATCATCTGTTGACTTTTAAAGCCCTTTATAATCTGATCCCTCCTTCAGTTTCAAGACTTTTATACCTTACTTCTCTCCAGTGACATTAGCCTTCTTATTGTTCCTTAAACAAAACATTCATCCTCCAATTCCAGGCATTTTCACAGTCTATTCCCAATATCTGGAACTCTCCCTCATCTCAGACTCCTACCTTCTCTGGATTCCCTCAGTTCTCAGCTAAAATCCCACCTTCTACAAAAAACCTTTCCCAGTGCTGTTTAATTTTAGTACATTTCCCCTGAGACTACTTCCAATTTATCCTGTATGTATTTCGTTGTATATAGTTGTTTATATTTTGTCTCTTCCCATTAGACTCAGCTCCTTGAAACCAGAGATTATTTTTGCCTTTTTTTATACCCTCAAGTGATTAGAATAGAGCCTGGCACATTTTAAATGATAACTAACTATATAGGTATATCTCAGTTTATAATAAATTGTTTTATTTTTATACATATGTGTATATACACACACATATATATACATATAAAGTTCTTATAAGTCAAATCATATTTTTCTAGTGAATGTCTTTTTTGATTCTTTGTTCTTTTCTGATTGCTTTTTAAACAGAAGCATGTAACCTCCTTTTGGTCAACTAATTAATGCTTTATATATGTATGTGTAGAGTCTTTGTATTTATTATTATTTTTTATATCTGAACTTTATTAGACTTTTTATCTGTCTTATGAATTTTTATAAAATTACTTTGTGACTGACAGTTTGCCTATTATTGTTACAGTACCTAATTGATAAATGGTTAATTTAGTGGCTTAGAGATTAGAATCTGTTCTATTGGAGAGTAGAATACTAGTTTGTGTTAGAACCCACTATTAAAAACTAACATTCGTGGGATAATAGCTAATTAATTACTTTCTGCCAAACAAAGCGAATAGTTATTAAAGGGAAAGATTCTCAGGTTAGTTCTTTTAAACCTAAAATAGTAGACTTAAATATGTATTCATCTACTCTTAAGTTGGGAAGAATTTTTATTTTCATTTTCTTAGGCGATAAAGTCTTAGCTAGTTGTTAAACTACAAACTTTGCTTGAATTTTTATAGCTGTGATAGGATTTGAATGGATTCTCCCCCCTCATTTCACTCCCCTTCCCTTGACTTGACACTCATAAGCTTGTAAATTATTTGACTTCCAGAAAAAACTGGTCCAAACAAGCAATCTGGCTGGACCAAACAGTCTTGTGCACCAAATAAAATTCCTCATCCCCAAATATCTGAGCCAGATATCTGTCAGATGTAATGGTGATACCTACATTGACCTGCATGCAGTAATCATGTGATGTGTAAAAATAGCCTCCTTGAAGGTTGTTGTCCGTGTTAGTATTCTGAACAGGGTGGGTGAAGGTTGGGCATGGGATAAAGGGAAGTCATGTGATCAATGTACATGGTACACTTCTGTATGGATAAGGCTGTAAAGATTATTGAAACAAGCTGAGACCTTAAGGCTTTTGCTTGTCAAGGATTACTTTGTCTTCATTGCAGACACATGGACCCTAAAGAACTGGAATATGCACCTTGATTTTAGATGTATGCTTTTAAAAGAATCCAAACAAAAAAGTGTTGTTAGTTCACTTATGATTATTGTTATAGAGAAGAAGCACAGTGTAGTGCTTCCATCATTAAGTGGACTTGATGTCTGTAACAGCTCATTTCACTTCTCTCTATGTCTTACTTTTTTCATCTGTGAATTGAGAGAGCTGGCTCTCTAAAGGTCCCTTATATCTGTAAGATTGAGTGATTTAAGGAAAGAAAGCAAATAAACACATTTATATTCATATCGTGATTTAACTTCTACTGAGCACTAGTCATAGCAGACCTGTGAGTTAGGCAATATAGATATTATCTCTTCATTTTGCAGATTGGGAAACCAAGCCCCAGAAGTTATGAACATTAAATGGTTGACATTAATTAGTTAAGATCACATTGTACTACTTCAGTGCTTCAGAAATTAAAAGAATTTAGGATCTTGAATCTGTCTTTATTCTGTCTGACCTTGAGCAAGCTATTTTATTTGCCCTTTGTGTAACACGAGTTTTTCTTTTTGTTTTGAGGGATCCTGGATTTGACCTTATAAGTCTAAATCTATATGTCTTGTTGTTTAGAAAAATCCCCAAATCTGAATGTAAGGGGGGAAAAAGATGCTTTTGTGGGTAATCTTTTGATTTACCCACAAGGATCTTTGAAATAAAATTTCCCTTAGTGTAATTCTGTTGGCTTATTGATCATTAGCTTGACAAAAAGACTCACAGATGGTAGAAATTTGAATTGGTTTTTGCCAGTTGAAGATGAGTCAAGGTTAAGCACAGAATTGTCAGTGAAAGAGATTATGATGGGGGGGTAGCTGGGTAGCTCAGTGGATTGAGAGTCAGGCCCAAAGACTGGAGGTCCTGGGTTCAAATTTGGCCTCAGACACTTCCTAGCTGGGTGACCTAGCTAGGAAGTCACTTAACCCCCATTGCCTAGCCCTTACCACTCTTCTGCCTTGGAACCAATACCCAGTATTGATTCTAAGATGGAAGGTAAGGGTTTTTGAGAGAGAGAGAGAGAGAGAGAGAGAGAGAGAGAGAGAGATTATGATGGAACTTATACAGAATTTTATTAGGAATATTTTCACTAGGTAAAAAGTATGATATAACTATCCCAGCTGTTATTGAACAAACATATGTAAACCATTGAAATAATGTCATTGTTGCAAGGAACCTTAAAGATTACCCTAGGCTAGTGATGATGAACCTTTTAGGGACCCGTGCCAGGTACCACCCTGCCCCAGATTGCATACCATACCCCCCCCTTTCCCTTCTATGTTGGTGGGGAGGGTGGGCTCCAGTTCCCCCCCCCCCAAGCTACCCACTGGGGCCATGGGGAACTGTCCCTGTACCCAGCCGTGTTGGGAGGAGCAGAGTGAGGGGGAAGCTGTTGAAGAAGCCTGGGGGAAAGGGGAGGCTCAGAGACCAGGTGCCCCCTCCCCTGAATTCAGGGGCAGAGCCAGTTCCCAACTGGTTCACACTTGCCAATTCCCAGCTGGTTCACACTTAAGAGGAAGCTGCCTCCTGCAGTGACAGGCACTTGCCTCTGTATCCAGCCTCCTAGGGGGCCAGCGGAGGAAGGGGGCTGCTGCCTGGCTTGGATCTGCTGGGAAAGTGGGAGGTAGATAAAGCCTTGGTGGGGGGGGGGTGCAGCCCAGAGACTGAGAGCCCCCTCCCCTGCATTTGGGGGTTGCACAGGGCTGGCTCTCAGTCTTCTTATGGGGGGGAGGAGCCGCCTCCTGCAGCCACGGGGACCAATCCCTGCATCCAGACTTCCCTAGACTGCCTATTGGGCTGTGACGCACATGGGGTGGGAGCTGGGGGCATTGTCACCCCACCCCACCCTCCAGACTGGCCATTGGCCAGGAAGGAAAGAAGAAAGTAGAGATTTTTTTTTAGGGGCTAGGTCTGGCGGTGGGAGAGGAGAGCCAACCCTGTACAGCCCCTGGTCCTAGATAGGGAAGGGGAAAATGCTAATTTTTCCCTTCCCTATCTAATTGTTCCTCTTAGGGGAGGGAGTAAGTGCAGTACAGAGGGGTGGGGAGGCATGCTGGAGAGAGGGAAGGGAGCAACTGCCAGGAGGGGAGCAAGCATGCCCACAGAGACATCTCTGTATGCCGTCTTTGGCATGTGTGCCACAGGTTCGCCATCACAGCATCACAGCCCTATTTGGGTAAAGAATTGGTCCAGAAAATGGAAGTGACTTCCCAAGATTTTGAAGTCACAAATCTCTTCCTAACTTCTAGCCCAATATTCTTATACAATGTATTGTATCTCTGTTACTGTAGAATGCAGAAATATGTGAAATAATGATTCTGTATCAGTGCCTTATAACTAAGTAATTTTAACCTTCAGTTTTAAGATTTCTTGGCATTGAGTTCTTAGTTTTAAAATGCATTTAAGGGAACAACTGGGTAGCTCAGTGGATTGAGAGCCAAGCCTAGAGTTAGGAGGTCCTAGGTTCAAATGTGACCTCAGACACTTCCCAGCTGTGTGACCCTGGGCAAGTCACTTAACCCCCGTTGCCTACCCTTACCACTCTTCCACCTATGAGCCAATACACAATATTGACTGCAAGACAGAAGGTAAGGGTTTAAAAAAAAATACATTTAACCTCCTTGAGCAATAACTTCTGTTGAATACTGTTTTTCCACTGCTCCAAAGACAGGGTAACTTTTTATTTCCTGTAAATCTCTCTCCATACTTCCTCCCTTCCCCTGCCCCCCACATCCAATATATACCACTGACTTTATTCCTAGACACTGTATGTGTGGAGGTTTGGTTGTGAAAAAGCATTTGATATGTCTCTGAAGATTATTTGAGCATGTTCTACCTTCTTGGGGTGGGAGTGGAAAATTGGCTTCCCAAAGTTGGTTTTGCCTGCCAGCTTGTCCCTCTTGTGCAATAAACATCACTGGTTAATTCATGGAGTGCAACCTAGTTATCCTTAGTTGGCTGTGGAAAACCATTTCTAATAGTGGGGTAGGGGGAGAGGATCAATTTAAATAAGAAATAAGAAAATTCCATTTATGTGACCTAAAAGTCTCATTGGAAGAAAGGAGACAAAGAATATAAATGTATAATTATGAAATAATGGGAAAAGGCATACTGACAATTGAATGTAAAGAGGAATGATATATAGTCTGATAATTAGCAAACAATGAATAGAATAGAACAATTGTTCTATGCTGTGCTCTGTTCTAGTTAAATACCTCCTATATGAAGATTTTTTTTAATCTCTTATACTAACAACAAATATTCAAATATCTGTTTTCATAATTCTAAAGGGATGTTTTTAAATTGATTGTTTCATATAGATTTACAAACACAGGGAAGAGCTAACCTCTGACATCAACTTTCTAGTTGTTATTTTGAATAAGCAACTAAAACTTCAGATTACTGTCTTGTGTAATATAAAAAAGGCTAGTTACTTTAGGTTTCTGTTTAATTAATGCCCTTTAGGTTAGTATTTAATGAATTTTTTTAAAATTCAGTTTTTTCAGTTCCATTTAACTTTCACTATTGTTTTGACCTCGCTTAGTCATACTAAAATTTTTTCTACAATTATAGATCTTAAGTATTATTTTAATATGTATTCCATCTAATTAATCCTAAAATCCTTCTTTTTGTCAAAGTTCTTTATAGACCTTAAAAAGTTATATACAGAATAGTAAAGTGCCCATAGGATCTCTTTTGAGTAAGGGATTGACATGATCAGACCTACTCTTTATAAAAATCAGTTTGGCAACCAAGTGAAGTATGATTGTAATGGAAAGAGAGATCTGAGGCAGGGAGACCAGTTAAAAGGCTATTGCTGTATAAGCAGAGAGAAGTGTTGTGAAGATAGAAATGACAAAATCCATGGATTGGATATTTGGGGTGAGTGAAGGTGAGGAGTCAAGGAATCATGACAATGAGGTTTTGAGTGTAACTGGGAAGGTGGTGTTATCCTCAACAATAAGGAAATTTGGAAAGGAGAGGATGATCTTGGAGGGGGAAGATATGTTGTAGATGTATGTAGAATAATGTGGAGATGTGTAACTGCAGCTCAGCGTAGAACCATCTTCATAAAGATGAGATAACCCATAAGAGCTATTGAGCAAAGTGAATCATGTCAAAAATATGACTAAAATATGCATTTTAGGCCCAAGTCAGCCAGAAATAATCTTGATTCATTAAACATTAATCTAAACTTAAGTATTGAACTACTTGAGAAAGATGCCCTTGGATGTGACTTAAAACTATTAGAAGTAAAATAGGAATCCTGAACAACCACAAGGTCATACATAATAGATAAAAAATGATTTTGGATTAACATTCTACTCTAATAGAAAAGTAGTCACTTAATCTCCTAAAGCCTCAATTTCTCCTCTGACCACTCCCTTCCAATGATCTTATACAGTAATCCCTTCAGAATGGAGAAAGGGTGCTCTGCACTTGTGGTGAGGTAACTCTATTCTCATTAAGGATTAGAAGATGATTTTATCTGGATGAGAGACCTTTGTCTTTTCAAATTTGATTAACATCCTTAAACCATTTTCCCAAGCCTGAACTTTTGTTCTTGACCTTTTTTTTACACTTTCCTAGAGGGAAATCTAGATAGGATTTCAGACTAGAAAAAATAATTCTCAATATTTTTTAACTGAAAATTTTTTTACTATTCTTCTATAGATAGCATAATAAGAAAATAAAAGGGAATCTAGGACAGACATAGCCTTGGAACATTCTCAGGGCAAGAGGACATGATATGGATTGAAGAACCAACAATGAAAATTGAGGAGGTACAGTGGATCAGATAGGAAGAGAACCAGGGGAGAGCAGTGTCCTGAAAACCTAAAGGGGAATGAATATCCATATCCAGAAAGAAATAATGATCTCTTTTCAAATACTGCCAGGAAGATCAGGATTCAGAAAAGGCCATTAGATTTGGTAAGTAAGAAGGCACTTGTATTTTGGAGAGAAAATCTTCAGTTGAATAAAGTAGAAAGCCAAACTGAATGACTATTGAAATGAGAAGTATTAGTGATTGTAAATGGCTTTCTTAGGAAGTTTTGCCCCTAAGAAGGGGAGAAATAAAAGGTGATAGAGATAATTGTATCAAGTAAGGGTTTTAAAACATGTATTTTTTGTTTTCCCACTTACAAGTAGTGACAGTTTTTTTCAACATACATTTTCCAAAATTAAAAGATCCAAATAAATCATCTCCCTCCTTTCGCTATCTGCTCCCAGAGATGGTAAGCAATTTGATCTGGATTATACATGTATTATTATGCAAAACATTCTTCCATGTTGGTCATTGTATTAAGAGTATATTCATATAAAACACAAACCCCAAAATAAAAATAAAGTGAAAAATAGTATGCTTTGATCTGCATTCTTGCTCCCAACAGTTCTTTCCCTGGAGAATGGTTAGCATACTTTATTACAAATCCTTTGGAATTATCTTCATTCTTTGTATGGTTGTATTGCTGAGAGTAGCTGAGTCTTTCACAATTGATCATTGTACAGTAATTGCTGTTAATGTGTACAATGTTCTCCTGGTTCTGCTTATTTTCACTCTGCATCAGTTCATCTAGATCTTTCCAGTTTTTTCTGAAATTATCCTGCTCACAATTTCTTATAGCACAATAGAATTCCATTGCCATCTCATGCAACAATTTGTTCAGCCATTCCCCACTTGATGAATATCCCCTTAATTTCCAACTCTTTCCCACCACAAAAAGAACTGTTATAAATATTTTTATACAAATAGGTCCTTTTCCTGTCCTTTTTACAAATCTCTTTGGGATATAGACCTAGTAGTTTTTATTACAGGATCAAAGGTATGCACGGTTTTATAGCTGTTTGGGCATAGTTCCAAATTACCCTCCAAAATGAAGGATCAGTTCACAACTCCACCAACAATGTATTGGTGTTCCAATTTTGCCATATCCCCTCCAAACATTTTCTTTTACTGTCATTGTCATATTGGTCAATTGGATAGGTGTGAGGTGATACCTCAGAGTTGTTTTAATTTGCATTTCTCTAATTGAGTAATTTAAAACATTTTTCATATGATTATTGATTGCTTTGGTTTCTTCTCTGAAAATGGTTTATATCCTTTGACCAATTGTCAGTTGGGGAATGCTTGGTACAACTGCTGTGCATCTATAGAATGTTTGCCTAACTTTGTTGAGTATCCTCTTCAGATAGATTATCTAAATTTGTAGTAGCCCATGTAATGAAGCATGTGAATTGGAGCAAAGGAGTTAGATGAGGAAAGTAATTCAAGGTTGGAGCTTGGCAAGACAAAACAATAAATTATGTTGTTGGGGGCAGCTCTGTGGATTGAGAGCCAGGCCTAGAGACAGGAAATCTTAGGTTCAGATGTGGCCTCAGACACTTCCTAGCTATGTGACCCTGGGCAAGTCACTTAACCCCCTTTGCCTAGCCATTACTGCTCTCCAGCCTTGGAACCAATACACAGTATTGATTTTACGATGAGAGGTAAAGGCCTTAAAAATAAATAAATGAATGAAAATAAGGTATGTTCAATCATTTTTCAGGCATATACAACTCTTCATTACCCCATTTGGAGTTTTCTTGGCAAAGATAGTGGAGTGTTTTGCCATTTCCTTCTCCATCTCATTTTATTGATGATGAAACTGAAGCCAACTCGGGCAAGTGACTTGCCCAGGGTCACACAGCAAGTTTCTGCAGCTAGGTTTGAACTTAGATCTTCCTGTCTCTGGGCTTAGCACTCTATCCCCAGCAACACCTAGCTGCCCTAATAAGATAAGAGGTAAGGGGTGGGAGTAATCACCAAGAAGTCAAGATAAGGAAGAGAGAAGAGTATAGCCAGTGAAGGGGTGATAGTTTGGGAAAGAACAGAGAAGTGTGTGTGTGGGGGGGGGGGGGAGGGCAGATACTTTATAAATACTTGTTTAATTCTTTTCTGCCTTCCCTTTTATCTTTCTCATTTTTCTCTCCAGCAAAATATGTATACTCAGCACTGACTTTTAATCTAATTTTCTGCTACTTATCTGTACAAACCTTCTATTCAAGCAAAATGTTTTAGAGTGCTTTAGATTTTGTGCCTTGTGTTTTGCCATTTCCTTGCCTGAAATTTTGTATCTCCATTCTCTGCCCCCAGGTCTTCAAGGCCTAGCTCAAATGTGACCTCTATAATATAGTCTTTCTTAACCACCCACACTTTACTGATAGCTTCTCTTTGAACCCTTTCATAAAAATTTACCTTTGTCTACTTATTTTGACACTTGTCACATGCTACCTTGCATTATTTGCCTTTGGGCAGATTTGTTTTGGGCCCAGATAGATTGAAAGCTTCTTCAGGGTAGGAATTGTCTTGTACTTTATTTATATATCCTCTACAAATGACTGCTCTGACAGCTATCTACAAAAAATTCTGGAGAAGTTAAAAGAGAGTTCCTCCTAAGTACTTAAGCAAAAATAACCTATTGGGGAAAAGATAACCTGATTTCTGTAGGGAGGCAGTCAGGTCAGTCTATTATAGTTTGAGAAAATAAAAGCATGCAAGTTGATGAAACTGAAATGGTAGACAATCGATTGATTTTAGCTTTCTTTCATAAAGCTTTAGGTAGGATTCTACATTGGGGGATCTGTTTTGTAGAAAGAACAGGATAAATGTTTACTTCTATATAAACAAAAATAAGCTTTTGAATCCACCAGGAATTTAATTCATGAATTGGTCTTATTTGACATTTTATCATTTTTCTGGAAGAGTGATTCTATAGTCAAATCTATATCAAAGTTTACAGATTATACTGAGTTTTCTGGAATAGTGAAACAAATTGTTGAGAATGAATTAAATCAGTATTTCCTGAGACTATGTGAGTCGGGGGGAGGGTGGGGAAGGCAGGTGAATATCACTGTGGTAGGAAAACAGAAGATAAAGTATTTCAGGGGAAAATGTAGAACTTGGAGCAGAGGCGAGACCCGGGTTCAGATGTGACCTTAGACACTTCCTTGCTTTGTGACACTAGGCAAGTCACTTAACTCCATTTGCCTAGCCCTTGCCCTTCTGTCTTAGAGCTGTTACTGAGACAGAATATAATAGTTTAAAAGAAAGAAAAAAATGAAAAATATAGAACTATATCTTTATGATAATTTAGTGCTTAAAATTCAAAAAGTATACCTGAAAGCCGTCATAATCTTCTACCTTAAGATTACTGCAGTTCCAAAATATTACTGTGGCCAAAAATGGTAGCAAAATTAAGCCTTATCAAGGGTGCTAATGCAATTCAAACAGAAAATATCATCCCTTCATAGTCCTGGTTTGTTCACATGTGGAATGTTGGGTGCAAGTCTTATTATCCATTTTAAATGAGACATGAGGTTGGAGAATGTGAACTAAAATAATTAGTGTGGTGGGAAGCTTCTATATAAAGACAGGTTAAAGGATAAGGATTCAAAAGAAATTAAAGTTAAAAAATAAAAAGGATAAGGATTCAACCTCATTTCCCATATGATGTCATTTGCCAAATCCTATCAATTTTTCTTCTACAACCATCTCATTTCCTTCTTCTCTCCACCCTGCAATCACTTTAGTTCAGACCCCCATCACTTCTCACCTGGATTGTTGTCACCTATCCACCTCTAATCTCTAGTGGAGGTCCTTAACCTTCCCCTCTCAGAACTGGATAAATCTAACCAAAAAATAAACAAGAAAGAAGTAAAGGAAGTGAATGAAATTTTAGAAAAGTTAGTTTTAATAGATCTCTGGGGAAAATTGAATGGGGATTAAAAAGGAATATACCTTCTTTTCAGCAGCACATGGTATATACCAAAAAAATTGACCATGTTCTAAGTCATAAAAACTTCACAACCAAATGCAGAAAAGCAGAAATAATAAATGAATCCGTTTCAAATCATAGTGCAATAAAAATTATAATCAATAAGGGTTCATGGAAAGACAAATTAAAAATTCATTGGAAACTAATTAATTCCAAAAAAATTGATGGGTCAAAAAACAAATTATAGAAACAATCAATAATTACATTAAAAAGAATGACAATGGCAAAGCCCAGTGGAATTGCTCATTGGCTACAGGAGGGGGGTGGGAGGTGGGGAAGGAAAGAGCAGGAATCATGTAACCATGGAAAAATCTTCTAAATTAATTAAATGGAAGTTTCCAGGTCACACACACAAAAAAAGAATGACAATGAGGAGATAACATATCAAAATTTGTGATATAGCCAAAGCAGTGCATAGGGGAGTATTTATATCTCTGAATGCTTATATCAATAAAATAGAGGAAAAGTAGATCAGTGAATTGGGCATGAAACTAAAAATAAAAAACTGGAAAAAGAACAAATAAAAAATCCCCCACTAAAGACTAAAATGGGAATCCTAAAAATCAAAGGAGAAATTAAATTAATAAAATTGAAAGTGAGAGAACTATTGAATTAATAAAGAAGACTATGAGTTGGTTTTATGAAAAAAATAGAGCATTGGCTAATGTGATTATAAAAAGAAGAAAATCAAATTACTATCATCAAAAATGAAAAGGGTACATTTGCCTCCAATGTAGAGGAAATTAAAGCCATCATTAGGAGCTATTTTATCCAATTACATGACAAGAAATCTAATAATCTAGGTGAAATGGATGAATATTTACAAAAATATAAATTGTCCAGATTAACAAAAGAGGAAATAGTATACTTAAATAATCTCATCTCAGAAAAAGAAATCAAACACGATAAATTTACTCCCTAAGAAAAAATCCTCAGGGTCAGCTGGATTCACAAGTGAATTCTATCAAACATTTAAAGAACAATTAATCCCAGTACTATATAAGCTATTTGGAAAAATAGGCAAAGAAAGAGCCCTTCTAATTTTTACTTCTCTCCATATATCCTATAATCCAGTGACATTTTTCTTGCTATTCCTTGAACAAGACACTTCAGTCTTATCTGAAATTCACACATTGAGCATTTTCACTGCCTGTCTCCCATGCCTAGAACTCTTCCTTCCCATCTCAGCTTCATACCTTTCTTGATTTCCTTCAGGTCTCAGGTAGTCTTACCTTCTGCAAAAACCTTTCCCAGTCTTCTTTAATCTTAGTGTTTTCCAAAAAAGGAAAAAAGGACCTAGTTGTACAAAAATAGCAGCCCTTTTTGTGGTGGCAGAGAATTTGAAATCGAAGAGATGTCCATTATTTGGAGAATCGCTGAACAAATTGTGGTATATTATGGTACTATTGTGCTCTAAGATGGACAGAAGGATTTTAGAAAAACCTGGGGAGATTTACATGAACTAATGCAAAGTGAAGTGAGTAGAACCAAGAGACCATTGTACACAATAACAATATTGTATGATGATCAACTTAGCTTTTCTGGTCAATATAATGATCCAAGACAATTGGGAAGGCTTCATGATGAAAAATGCTATCCATTTCCCTGGAGAGAACCGATGTATTCTGCATGCAGATTGAAGAATATTTTTTTTTTCACTTTATTTTTCTTGCCTTTTTCCCCCAAAAAAAGGTTAAGGAGGAAATATGTTTTTGCCTGAGTTCACATATATAACTAACATCACATTTCTTGCCTTTTCAGTGGATGGAGGAGAGTCAGGAGGGAAGAAGAGAATTTGGAACTCAAAAAAATTTTTAAATAATATTTTATTTTTTTCTAATTGCATGTAAAAACAATTTTTAATATATATTTTTTTAATTTTGAGTTCTAAATTCTCTCCTTCCCTTCCCTATTCCCTAAGATAGTAAACAATTTGATATAGCTTATACATATGTAATCATGTAAAACATATTTCCATATTATTCATGTTGTAGAAGAAAACAGACCCCCCCCCCAAAAAAAAAAGTAAAAAATAATATGTATCAATCTGTATTCAGACTTTATCAGTTTTGTCTCTGGAGGTGAATAACATTTTTCATTATAAGGCCTTCTCAATTGTATCATTGAGAATAGCTAAGTCCTTCACTGTTGATCATCATATAATATTACTATTACTGTGTATAATGTTCTCCTGGTTCTGCTTATTTCATTTTGTATCAGTTCATGTGAGGCTTCCTAGGTCATTCTGAAACTCTTCTGCTCATCATATAGCACAAATATATTCTATCACTATCACATACCATAACCTGTTCAGCCATTCTCTAATTGATGAGCAGTTCTTTGTCACCACAAAAAGAGCTGCTATAAATATTTTTATATAAATAGGTCCTTTCCCCTTTTAAAAATCTTTGGGAAATAGATCTAGTAGTTTTATTGCTATATCAGATAGTATGCACAAATTTATAGCTCTTTTGGCATAATTTCAAATTGCTTTTCGCAGAAAGATGGTATCATTTCACAATTCTACCAACAGTGTGTTAGTGACCCAATTTTCCCACATTCTCCCCACCATCTGTCATTTTCCTTTTCTGTCATGTTAGCCAATCTGATATTTGAGGACTTGACTTTTTTAAAAGGATTTTTAAAAATAAGTCATAAATTGTGGGGGAGTGTCAAAAAATCAGTACCTTCCCTTTGAGACTCTCCTATTTATCTTGTGATTTTCAGCATACACTAGGCACTTGCTAACTGCTTATTGACTTGGGCAACTATCCTTTAGGATAGCTAGTAAAAGAAAGAACTATTATTCCTATTTTACAGGTAGAAGAACTGAGATTCAGTGAGATATAAGTATCATTACAAAACCAACATTTGAATTTAATCTCTTCTGACTCCCATGTTCAGTATTTGACTGCCTGGCCCACCAAAAGGATTGAATCCAAGAACATTGCTTCATTAACAATATCTTCCAGTCTATTTCTCCACTGAATGAATAAGTGAGTGATTGAGTAAGCAAGCAAGCAAGCAAACAGACTAATAAATACATATTTTTTGAGACTAGATCTCTCTTGTTTCACTTAGCTTGAGGTACAGAAGCCATTTACAGAACTGATCCCACTGCTGATCATCATGGGGGCTTTGACCCATTTAATTTCAGACTTAGGCTGGCTCATCCCTCCTTAGGCAATCTGATGGGGCCCCCCCTTCTTTCTCTTCCCTCCCTCCAGGAGACTGATAAATAATGAAGTAAATAAATGGCTAATAAATGCAGCGCAGTCACATGAGCTTTAATCCTACTGCCGGTCAAAACTCCTGGGGCTCAAGAGATTCTTTTGCCTGAATCTTCCTTGTGACATGGGAATGTACATGTAGTCCCACCAAATAAATTGCAATACTGTGGAAATAAAAAGGCCTTAGTTTTATCTTTAGCTCTTAAGAGTGCTAGCTTTTGATGAGGGTAAGGGGAGGGCTAAAGTCTGTTTATCAATATGTGTGTGGGATGTGGTTGGATTGAAGGTTCATCAAGGGAGAGAGGAGCTGGTAGTACCTCTGTCCAACATGGTCCCAGCCTTGGACCATTGACAATAGACATTGAATACTGCTACCACTCTGTGGATAAGGAAGCCAATTCTTCTTTTTTCATTCAAAATATAGTGTGGTAAAGCCCTAGAGTTGTTAATACCTTCTTTTCTTTTTTCTCTTACTCAGGCTGGAGTGAAAGGGACATTGGGAAGATTGGTAGGCATTTTTGAGGTAAGTCAATTTACTATTTCCCAATTGTGGGGAAATTGATGCACTTTAAAAATTCTAGTGTGACAAAAACTGCTAGAAAGATTGGGGATAAGTATATAAAAGGTTACATCATAAAGAAGTAGAGGAGCAAGGAAGATCTGTATTTAGGGAAAGAGTTCATGACCAAACACAGAGTAGAGAGGATCCCAGAAGATAAAATGAATAATTTTGATTACAAAAAACTTAAAAGATTTTGCACAAACTAACCAATGCAGCTAACTTTAGAATGGAAAAACGGGTGGGGAGGGGAGGGAGATTAGTTTTTCTGATAAAGGCTTCATTTCTGAGACATATAAGGAAGTAATTTAAATTTGTAAGATTAAAATCCATTCCCCACAGATAAATGGTCCAAAGATATTAAAAGGCAGTTTTAAAAGGAGAAATTAATTCATGCTATTAACATGGAAAAAATGCTCCAGATCCTAAAATGGAATTTAAAGCAACTCTGTAGTTTTGCCTTATGCCCATCAAAATTGACAAAAGAGGGAAACTTAAAATGGTTAGAGTAGCTACATAAAAACAGGCATTGTGAACTGACCTAGCCATTCTGGAAAGTATTGGGGAATAAATTCCCAAAGTCACTAAACTGTGTAGACCTGGAAATATCACTAGTAGGTGAGTATTTAATTAGTGGTTTGGTGCATATTTTCATGTGGCTGCTTATGACCTGCATTACTTCCTTTAAAAACTGCCTGTTCATATCCTTTGTCTCTTGAGAAATTATTTTTGTCTTGTATATATTTGAAACTATTCCTTACAAATCTTGGATATCAAACTTTTATCAGAGAAAATTTTTTCAAAGATATTTTCCCTCGGTTTGTAGGAAGTTTCTCATCTAATATTTTGAACTCCACTGGTTTTGTTTATATAAAACCTTTTTAATTTTATGCAGTCAGAATTATTCAGTTTATGTTCTGTTATCCTCTTTTTTTTGTTTGGTCTTGAATTCTTCCCCTACTTGAAGTGGTCTTTTCTACTTACTTTTCTTAATTTGTTTATAATGTTATCTTTTATATATACTCTCTGTACATCATTTCTACTACCTCAAATAGATACTAGTTCATCCTTAAAATATAACAATAGGTAATGTATCCATTTGGAGTTTATCTTGGTTTATGATGTGAGTTGTTAGTCTAAACCTAATTGCTTCCAGAATGCTTTGCAGTTTTTCCAGCAGTTTTTATTGTGAACCCATAACCCAATGCTTAGGGTCTTTGTTTATTGAACACTGCATTCTGATGTTCATTTTCTTTTGTATAATGAATTACTTTTTTTTTTAAACCCTTGTACTTCGGTGTATTGTCTCATAGGTGGATGATTGGTAAGGGTGGGCAATGGGGGTCAAGTGACTTGCCCAGGGTCACACAGCTGGGAAGTGGCTGAGGCCGGGTTTGAACCTAGGACCTCCTGTCTCTAGGCCTGACTCTCACTCCACTGAGCTACCCAGCTGCCCCAATGAATTACTTTTAAGTGGAATTGTTGCCCCATTCAGGTATCATCTCTGTTGAAATATTTGATGTCTAGTATAATTGATAAAGTGAGTAAAGCAGGGATAAAGAGAAATAGAGAAGAGCCCAATTTCAATTATCAAGATTTTATTAAGCACTAGTATTTGCAAAACATTATGCTAGACCTTAGGGATACAGAAATACAAAGACAAGAAGTTAATGATCTGTGCTATTAAATTTACAAAGAGGGATTGGGATGGAAGGGTATCATTTAATTAAAGTATGACTATGTGATAATTTGAGAAGAGAGAACTAATGACTAATGACTAAAGAGATTTAGGGAAGTCTTTCTATAGGAAATGGTCCCTGATCTGAGCTCAGAGTTCCAAGAGGCAGAATTGAGTAGGGGGTTCATTGTGTGGAGATAAGTGAGACAACCTGTGCAGGGTTATAAAGTGGGAAAGTGGAAGGGGATTTGGTGAGTAAATTAACATATAGGCCAGTTTGGGAGACAGTGCATCTCCAAGCAAAAGAAAGCACAGAATAATAGGATCTGATAGTTGGAGAGAAACTCAGGGCCTGTACCTGAATAAGAGTCCCTGCTACATCAGAGCCAACAAAAATTTACCTATCTTTTGCTTGAAGATTTCTAATGCTCCAAGCATCCCTCTTTGTTCTGTTCCAAGGTAGGCCACTCCATAACCCTTAACTTAGATCTGCATAGCATCACAATTAACATCCTAAGCATACCCCACCTTTCCTTAATGGAAGAGGGAAACAGAAGGTGTTGAAATGAATTTTTGGTGAAAGAACAAGGAGCAAGAAAACAGGGTTAGAATTGAGTGATAAAATCAGTGAGGAAAATAACCTTTGATTTATCTTTTGGTCCACTGCTTCTGATGATAATTTTGGTATTGACCTCATTCTGTTAGCCTTGCATTTGATCTGGATGAATTTATGTACTGCTTTAGGAGTTTTTGGTGGTAGTCAAATGGAGAGTTATGGGGAAAAAAATGTGACTTTTATGCCCAAGGTAGCCAAATGACCTACCCTATAATCAGTGAAACCTATTTTAAATAGACTATAATTTTAAGACTAAAAAAATTAAAGGAGATCTGTTCAAGTAACCTTAACAGAGGCTCATGAGTTTCCTTTATTTAGATATTATCAGCTGCCTGATAGAAAAAGTTCTCTGTTCATTTTCTCTTTCTTCTTCAGAACCAGGAAAGGAAGCACAGAACATATGTCTATGTGCTTATTGTTACAGAAGTGTTAGAAGATTGGGAGGACTCTGTTAATATTGGTAAGTTCCACTTCACACCTAGCAGAGTGTCTAATATGACAGTAAAGGAAAATAACAAATGTTGGAGGGGGTGTGGCAGAATTGGGACATTAATGCATTGCTGGTGGAGTTGTGAATTGTTCCAGCCATTCTGGAAGGCAATTTGGAATTAGTGCGAAGGGTGCCTGCCCTTTGATCCAGCCATACCCCGCTGGATTTGTACCCCCAAAGAAATAAAAAAAAAGTTTGTACAAAAATACTTATAGCTGTGCTTTTTGTGGTGGCAAAAAAAATTGTAAAATGAGGGAGTGTCCCTTGATTGGGGAATGGCTGAACTAATTGTGATATATGATGGTGATGGAATACTATTTTGCTATAAGGAATGATGAACTGCATGATTTCTATATGAACACTCCATAAACTGCGGAGTGAAATGACCAGAACCAGGAGAACATTGTACACAGAAAGTGAAATATTACGGAACAATCAAATAAAATAAACTCTGCTACTGATAGCAATACAATGATCAAGTACAATCCCATGGAACTTATAAGAAAGAATGCTATCCACATCAAGAGAAAGAACTGTGGGAATAGAAATATAAAAGAAAAACATAGACTTTGTCCCTCAGTTATATGGGTATATGATTTGGGGTTGTGGTTTAAAAACATTATTCTATTACAAATATGAACAATACAGAAATAGGTTTTGAGTAATAAGACATGTATAAACCAGAGGAATTTCTTGTCAGTTTTGGAAGGAGGGGAGGGAGAGATTATGAATTATGTAACTATGGAAAAATATTCTGAAAAATAAAATAATATTGGTAAATTATCTACATTGTTGGGTGTTTGGAGGTGGTCCTATAAAATAACACTGAGCCTGCTGCCCCTTATGCCCTCACCTTAGTAACTGTTATGTTTCAGAAGCATCATGAAGTATTTATAGGGGAAATTATTTATGAATTATTTATTGGTAAAGTCCTTAAATAAAAGGGAGGAGTGGGAAAGTCCATAAATTTTTGAACTCAAGAGAATGAGAATTTTAAAATTTATTTTAAACAAGTTTTAACTCTTCAAATCTGGCCTCAGATATTTCCTAGCTGTGTGACCCTAGGCAAGTCACTTAATCCCAGTTGCCCAGCCCTTACCACTCTTATGCCTTGGAACTGATTCTTAGTATTTATTCTAAACATGAGATAAGGGTTTTAAAAAATACACTCCACCTCCACCCAATACCCATCTTTCCCTTTTATCTCCTCAATGCCTGTTAGCATAAAACCAAAAACTGGAGCATTATGTTGATTTTAAAGCCACATCTTTTTTCTAAAAATAAGAAAAATACCTAACTCCATAATTAATATTTGTGTTGTTCAATTTATGCCAAAGTGATCTTATTTCTTTAGAAAACAAAACTATTATCAGGGAATTTGTTGTTGTTCTAGTTCTTTTAGAAGCAAAAGATCATAGATCTAGTGTTAGAAGAGACCACAGAGACTATCTAGACCTCTCCTCTCATTTTGGAAGTGAAGAAACTGAGGCTAACAAAGGTTAAGTGACTTTGGCCAAAATCAGAAATAGTAGCTACCAGAATGAGGCTTTAAGTTTCATTCCTCTGGTACCCCAGATCCAAATCTCTTTACTAAAGAATTGCTTAATACTCTTAGATTGATCCAGGGATTTCATGTTTTAGCCTTTCCAGCCCTTATTGTGGGACAGGTGCTCTCCAAAAGAGCCATTTGATCTTTCAAATTGGTGGTATAAGGCCTTTTTACAAAGTCAGAATTCTGTAGGTGAGCAGTTAACAGGATTTTTGATTGAATATCTCACCTCTAGAGACAGACATATATTCAAGTGAAAGCACTCTCAGAAAAGCATTGCCAACTTTTGTGTTTTATGTCATCTTGGTATACTTTCACTGTAGGTAATCCACTTGCCAAAAACACTGCTGAACTATTGGCTATACCCAAAAGATGACCAAATAACGAACCAGAATTCCCAATGGAATAGAGATAGAATTGGACTTGTGATTTTACTGATATAGGGAATTCCTGGATTAGGAAACAATCTTAGCATTATATTTAAATAATTGTTTTTTAAAATTGTATTGATTCCTTTTGTTTTTTCAGTCATCTCCTACCCGACATATGAAATTAGACATGTTGCATTATCTTGGTTTGTTTTGCTGATGTCTTTCTCCCTCCATTTTATTCGTTGGCACTTTTGTTATCTTAAAGAAAACAGACATCTCTTTATTCCTATTAAATTAAAAGAAATTTGTTGAATCTTCCTTTTCCTTTTTGTTTTATAGTGATAGGGAGAAACAGTCAGGATAGGTGGTTTCTGGGGTCTCTTACTCTGCCAGAATGCTTTAATGCTAAACTCTTCATTCTTCAGAATACTTTAGACCTTGCTTTAGACCTAACACTTTTATCACTTTTTATGTTCCCCAACAGGAAGGAAAAGGGAATGGTTTAAAATAGAAGATGCCATAAAAGTCCTGCAGCATCACAAACCTGTGCAGGCCTCATACTTTGAAACCTTGAGGCAAGGCTACCTGGCCAACAATGGCACTCTGGTCATGGGTACCACATACTCGGTTACCAGTCAGAGCTCGTTGTCAGACATTAGATGACTGAAGACTGCCTCCCAAGAGAAAAGGAAATTGGAAAATAGACTGAGATCTGGATCTCCTCTTCTCTCCCCAATTCTTTCCCCATCCCCTCCCATCACATGCCTCCTCTTTGAAACAAGGCATAGGCAGCAGCCTGAAGCAGAGGAAGTGTTTTTTGATAATGTTGCTGTTTGGTATTAAGTGGAGCTTTTTTTCTTTTTTTCTTTTTCTAAAAAATCCTCTTTTGAGGCCTGGGGGGATGGGTATTATTTCATAAAGTATATATTGTGCATGATGTGTCCTTTCTCTTGGCACCACCACTACTCTCTGAAGAGAGATGGACAGCTTCTCCTCAGCCTGGCACTCTGAAGCGTTTCTATGTGTCCAATTCCCATTCTGGCCAGACATTTTTCTCTTTTTTAAAATGAGAAGATAATAATGTGAGGCCATCTCTTCCAGTGAGTTTGTCCTACAATGTGCTGTTCAGACCTGTAAGTCGGTCATGTTCAGTGCATGATGCATTTATATGCATATTATATGTCAACATATAATATGTAAATAAATGATTGTAGAAGGACATATTTAAGAGTCTAATTTTGCAATTTCTTTCACTTCAAGAGTTCCAGAAGAGGAGAAAAAGAGTTTCTTAATTAACCTGCCTTGTAGGCTTAATCTAGGCCAGTTTCCTTGATCGTTCTTCAACTTGCCCACCCTTTTTCCATTTGCAATAACAGCCTGGGTGAGGAAAGAACAGGACAGCCTTCAAACCACCCCTGGTGCTCCCAGTCTTCTGTCATCTAAGCTGGCAGAAGAGAACATGGCGAACACTTCTTTTTTTACCCAGGCAGGAGGAGCAAGTAGCCTCAATGTAGACCTAGTGAAAGAGTGATAGAATGGACTCTCAGCCTGCCCTGACCACAAGGAGGATTGGAACTGGAGCTCTTGGGAATAAACTCGACAAAGAACTGGAATAGCCAACCCTGTTTTGTATCCTGCCAGTTTGAAGTTCTTTCCGTGGCCCTACTTGGAGATGATGATCTCTCTCTTCTTGTCCATATGCCTTACTGCGCTGACTGGATATTGTTTTTGTGCAAAAGCATCCAACTGTTTTTCCTCAGTGTAGCTGCACATGTTCTTCCCCTGCTGTGCTGTGCTAGGGTGACCGCCTGGTGTTCCCAGAAAGAAGCACATGAGGGGAAAATTCATATGTTCACTATTGTGTTTGTGGTGTGGCAGCACTTATCATTTTACCTTGGAGCATGCTCAGAATATTAAATTGTCTCCTGCTGTGTGAATACAGAAGGTACAACTTTACCCAGAAGTACTAGTGTAGAGGACTCTTAATCATTTACTAGAATAGCTACATAATGTATTGGCACACTTTAAACTCTTCTGTTGGTTTATTGATGTTTCATACTGTCTTTATTTGCCAACTGTATTGTTTAGTTGGGAAATAAAAAAGGAAATGGTTGTGAGTTTGGGGTATGGGCGGGGGCAGGGCATTAGTTAATCCCTGGCTTGGGACAGGAGGTTGTTGCTAGGTTCTTAGTAGCATCTCTTTTGTCAAAACATAGCCAAGATGTGAAATTAAATCTGCAGTACTCTTTTATTTAATAATTCTAATAAATACTTAGACTTTCAAAAAGGTTTTTTTCTTCCCTCCTACAAAAAAGGATAAGTCTGGTAGACCTATCAATTTAGTGTCTAACTCTGGAGAAGAAGATAGCTGATTTTAGAAGCTTGCAGACAGGAAGATCACAACAAAGCTAAGCTTTGAATTACAGGGCCAAAAAGCAGGACTAGCATTTTTGTCAAGAGTACCGTAATCCCATGCTAATATTTTCATATCCATAGTTCAGGATTTCCAGTGGTTTGAGATATTATACTTTGATTCTAAATGTTGAACTTGGTTCTCTACGTGGCCATTTTAAACTGGTTTTAAGAAGCCCACTCCCTACTTAAGAAGCTCACCAAGGTCCTGCCCAAAAAAGCCAAGAAAACGATAAAATTGAATCAAATCCAAGTCTTAAGTGATATCCTAAGAACATAGCCATCTACTTCTGCCTTCCAGACTAATTCTGGCCTTTTGCTATATGGATTTGCTGTTTTCAAAATGCTGTTCAGGAAAACAGCTGGTACTCCCGAAAGAACAGCTGACGTTTTGATAGCAGTAGCATGCATGCCTTTCTTGAAAATGTTGTTACTGATCTGTTAAATTCAAATGTAGGGGTAGAATGTTATCAATGACTGCTGATGGCATTTTTGTTTAGGTCAGGAAAATAAATTGTGCCAACAAAGTGTTTTAATGTGGCATCAATCAGTACTATTAATGCCCTTAGCTGAAGAACTTGTTAAAAGACTCCGTGGGAAAATGAGAGCTTTGTTTGAGTACATAGTTAAAATAAGTGCATTGCCGCACCATACTTCCAGCGAATGAAGGTTTTGTTTTTCCTTTCCATGTCACAAAATTCCATTCCCATCTTTTCTAGTGTGTAGTAGAGATCTCTCCTGATAGAATAGGTGGATCAACTGGATGGATGGATACAGTGACCTTTAACTTCCTGAGCCCATTTCCCCGAGGAAAACAAGAGAAAGAAAAAAAAAGTGTATATATATGCACAAACCATCCACATAATCTCTAAGAAGAACTTGCCCTCTTGGTTTTACTCATATTTTAGCAGCCATGTACATGGTATCTATTTCTGAATACTCTCTAAAAAAAGAGTAGACATTGGTTGGCTTTTTTTTCTTTTAAAATGTGTTTATGTTCCCCTTTTCTCCCTAAAGGTTGATAAAGATGGCAGCCATTTGGGAAGGCTTCTGATTGGATCATTGGATGCCAGTAGGACTGTCTCACCTTTCTTGGAGAAAAAGAAAAGAGAGAAAGAGAGAGAGAGTTGTGTGTGTGTGTGTGTGCGTGTGAGATGCCTGATATGTAAGTGCAGTCATTGAATTTACTTTCCTAGGATGAGATGCAGATACTTTGTTGTACAATAAGAAGGTTCATCACTGGGCCCCTACGAAGTTGGGGGTAACTACAGAGGATCAAAGAGAGAAACAGCATGAACCTGAGCCACATCATTTCTGAGATTGTACATAGTTTCAGAGTAGATCCTCTGCACTCTTTCTGCTGTCACCCCAGATGTGCTCCACAGCTCAGCAGTAGAATCTGTGGCTTCACCTCTCAACCCCAAGTCTAGGGCTAGAAAACATCTGGGTGGAAGTAACATGAATAAACAGTACTTGAGGGGTATGTTGCAGGAGCTTTGCAATCCTGTTTCTACACAGTCAAGTTCCGCTGTAATGAAGAAATATTTTCTCTGGGTGTTAGAAGTTGGTGAGTAGCCCATGGCAGAGCCTTTTACTCCGAAGAAGAGAATATTTTTGTTTTTGTCGCTTATAAGGAGAAAAAAAGTTCTCTAATGAAGAGTGTCTGCTTTTCATCCTCTAGGTAACTTAAATAGAGGACCATCAGTGGGCACCGGTTAGACCCTAGTGTATATTCTCCTTTACTGAAAAATTTGTAATTTCCATTTAATGTATTGATCCATAGAGGCCTAAATAAGTTTCCCCCACTTCCTTTTCCTTTAAATTAGCTTATTCTGAGCCATGTTTACTTTTTCAATTAATAAAGATTTCACAACTATAAGGTGCCCATTGCGTAGACCTATGGCAATCCAATATTTCTCTAGTGATCCAGAAGTCTGAGTATACTTCATATTGCAATAGAATAGTAGCGACTTACATAGTAACAGGATTTGGTGCATGTATGTATGTATGTGTTTGTGGAGAGAGCTGAAAACACTGAGCTGTGGTATAATCAGTAATGTTCTTTGGTCTGGATTCCATTTGCATTTCAGAAAATAACCTGCATCAAGAAAATAAGCTGGAGTACAGGATGATTAATTTCCTGTTGGCAGCTGTATTGGGGGAATCTGGCAGTGAAGTGATTTTTCTGAAGATACAGAGATCAAGTATTTTGGTGTGTGCTTCCCCCAGGTGTCCCATCCCATGCACGCCCCCTGCCCCCTTCTTTTTTTAGTCTCTTAAAAAAGGCAGTGGACTGCTTACAGCCCACATAGTTTTGTCACACGGCCTAACCACATTGACATTCTGTTAACATAAACCACACAGAGATCAGGCTTGCCCCAGAGAGGCTTGTGAGACTTGCAAGCTGTGGAAGGGGAAATCTTCCAGATTTGGCCTCCAGTGCTCTCAGACAAACAGCAGACATGCGGACTGAGCTTCATGACATATATATATGGAAGACCAGCTTACTTCCCTGGGTGATATGGAGAAGAAATCTAAGGAAAAATCTGGGTCTCGTTTGGCAGTTTCTATTCTGGCCTTGAAATGAGAAGCTCATGGTTAGTGATGAGCCCTCTTGGAGTCCAGAGAGGCCTCGCAATGTCTTCCCTTTTTCTAGGTGCGCCTTCTTGTATGCCACCAAAAATGGGACAAGACTGGGACTGGAAGGGGAGAAAATGAGAGAATGCTGACTATAGTGCATGTGTCTACTCTTTTTAAATGTTAATAGGTTGTTTCTGTCAAAGTCTAGTCAGTAGAAAAAAAAAATCTCCTATTGGACTCAGAAACCTTTCATTCTAGGCAATTGGCCTTTCTGTGGTGCTTTATTTTTAGACAAATTATTTTTTTCCCCCACAGAGATTCACCATTTTCTTTAGCCCAAAACTTCCTGAAGATTTGAGGAAGCTGAACTATTCACATTTGGCAAAATTACGCTTTCCCCGTGGAGAAAGACCAAATGCAAAACATTAACTCATCCCACTCTACTTAAAATCCTCTGAGGGGCAGCTGGGTGGATTGAGAGCGAGGTCTAGAGATGGGAGGGCCTGGGTTCAAGTCACCTCAGACACTTCCTAGCAGTGTGACCCTGGGCAAGTCACTTACCCCCATTGCCTACTCTTACCACTCTTCTGCCTTGGAACCAATACAGAGTATTGATTCCAAGACGGAAGGTAAGGGTTTAAAAAAAAAATCCTATGGTGGCTTTAGGGCCATTTCATTGGAAGCTCAGCCTCCCATGCAAATAACCATTTCATTGTTTAGGTATTTTTTTAAACCCTTACGGTACATCTTAGAATAAATACTAAGCATTGCTTCTAAGACAGAAGAGTGGTAAGGGCTAGGCAATTGGGGATAAATGACTTGCTGGGATCAACCAACTAGGAAGTGTCTAAAGTCAGATTTCAACCTAGACCTTTCAACCCTAGGCCTGGTTCCCTATTCACTGAACTACCTAGCTGCCCCATAAGTGTTTAATTTTAAGCCTGGGAGTCCATTTTTAAGCATTGGTTTGATTAGGAGAATGTCTAAAAAATGGAATTATTTTTATGGAGCAAGATGGGGAAACTGATCATTCTAACTTAGAAATCCACTAATTGATATAGGTGGGATTTTGCTAAAAAGAAATTCTTACTAAAAAATGATATCATAGGTTCCCTATATGATGGAATTCCTAGGCTACTGTCTCTCAGTGAGCAGACCTTTCTTTTTTTTTTCTCTGATTCATTTTCAACTTAATTTTTTGAGTTTTTCTCATTAAGCACTCTTACCTCACTAAAAGTATGCTTTAATTAGCTTTAAATACAAAAGAGCAAGATAGATATAATTTTATTCTGCCAAGCTTTTCAAATACTATTTTATTAGGCTAATCTCATTAAATGCAGAGAGAAAAGTATCGGTTTTTTAAAAAAAAAGCCTTCACTTGGGGAGCAAAAATATCACCACAAAGTACTTCATGTGCCGATTGCTGCTAGACATTAACCATGCCGTTTATTCTGTTCAGAACAATACTGAAGCTAAGCATTTATCTAGGTATTGAATTCCAGACTAGTTGATCTGATCATAATCTCTGTATATGCACCGAGAGCCAAGAATGCTTATCACAGCTTAATAGTTTAACATGTACTCAAAGGATCAGTTATTTGCCAGGTGTGTTTCTGGCAACCATTTAAGCAGAATTAAGAGAAGTGGGGCCAGGCAGGAAGGACACTATGTCGCTATGAAAGCTTCTGGAATTTCTTTAGAGAAAATGAGGACTGGGACTCCAAAGCACACTATTTTCTCAAGACTCTGTTACTCCCAGAGCTCAAGAAATGATGACTATCATTTATCCAGTGATATTGCCCATAAATTCGCACTGGAAGAAATCTCAGAATCTTCCTGAGCAAAGTGTGCTTTGCCTTAATTGAAGATGTTTGCCTAAACAGCTGGAGTATTGAAGGTTTTCTTTTGCAGAAGTCATTGGCCAGGATCCCTGTAGTCCTGGTCAACTCAGCATCCATCAACAGTTCCCTCTCTTCAACTAATATTCTCATTGCTGAGTTGTGTACTTTCTGGTCAAAAGTAAAAAGATTTTTCTGTTTCTTGGGTTTCCAAGAAATATGGAAAGCATTAAGTATGCTATGTTTTATGGAAACCTTTGCTAACGTGAGGGATTGGATTGAGGGATGGGGGACGAGCAGTGGGGATGATTTGGAATAGGGGACAGCAATTTAAATATTTAGAAACTAGAAAATGTATAGAAATGGGGGCAGCTGGGTAGTTCAGTGGATTAAGAGCCAGGCCTAGAGATGGGAGGTCCTAGGTTCAAATCTGGCCTCAGACACTTCCCAGCTGTGTCTTGACCCCCATTGCCTAGCCCTTACCACTCTTCTGCCTTGGAGCCAATACACAGTATTGATTCTAGGACAGACAGTATGGGTTTAAAAGAAGAAAATAGAATGTATATAAGTTAACACAGGAACTAACATTCAATTGAACCATTCTTAGAAGATCCTTAGCAATGAGCAGAGACTTGAAGCAAAAATTAGATCTGTGCTTCCAAAGCCCTGAGGAAAATGAAAATTGAGAGCAAGTTATCTTGTCAGAGGGCAGGAAGCCAGTGTTCTCCCTGAGCTGGTACATGAATAGCAAGACCAAAGAAGGGATGAGCAGCTGTCACTTGGTGAGTGAACTCATCTTTTCACCTGGTTCCACATATCAAGGGGAGCTCCTTTTGCACCAAGGGTTTATCAACATGTCTATTCCTCTCAAGTCTACAGTGTGTGGAATTTTAATTTAACCTGAGAGCTTGCTTCTCCTGTTTGGCTCATGTTGTCTTGGTCAGTGGAGTTTTAAATCTTCAGAATTTATGTGAATGTGTTATGCTATGCTGTGCTTCAGACAAATGATTACATTCAGCCCCAGTAGGGAAATAGCTGCATGGGATTGTATCATTTATTAGTAGAGAAAGGGCTTGAAACTGAGTGAAAGGGAAAAGCTCTGAATGGTGCTTTATAAAGATATAAGGTCAATTTTATATTTTTGTCTTGGTGTGAAAATTTCATAACTGGTTTTTGGTTAAAGAAAAAGAAAAACGGGACCTTGAATGTGTATCTGATGGGCCTAATTTCTGAGAGATTTGCCTACCATGGTTTGCCTTTTCTAAACTGGGCTCTTTTTAGCTGGTGGGTTGAACTCCTCAGTTATCCCAGTTAGCTTGTCTTTAGAAAAAGACATCCTAGTGATGGGTATCAGATTGCCTCTTGTTTAAGGAAGTGAGTGAGAGCATTTGAGGATGTTGGGAACTATTTTAAAACAAAAGCGAAGTTTTGAGTGAAGCAAGAATCTCACAGAACTATGGAAGTGGCAACAAGTTCATATCATATCATGGTCAGGTCTTGAACTGTCAGCCAACCCTTTCAAGTATGTTGTCTTTGGTCGCCATTAATGGCAGGGATGTAATTAATGGAAGGGATGAGGATGAAGAACTGAAAGCCAGAAGTTGAGCCCCATGTGTTTTACCCTTAACGTGCGGTCTCTACAAGCAGGTGGATGTCTGGAGTGATTTCTCTGCAGTAGAAACTTGTCACTGTGGCTGATACAAGTTGTCACTTGCAAAATAGCAGGGGTTTTTGTTGTTGTGTTGTTTTTTTAGTGAATTCAGAAATACCAATCTCACTTTTTTTCCACTGCAGCATTCCCTCAAGGGTGAAATGGTCCAATATAAAGGTCATGTGTTTCCTTCTTGGACAAATATAAACATATGTTCCCAGACATCCCGGGTTGAGGCAAAGAAACAAAATGAATTGAATCTGGTAGGTTTCCCCCCCCCAAAGGGCAAAAGCTTCCATAATCCTTTCTCTGCCTATTCCCATGTTTTAGCAGAGGATTGCTGTTGTACCAAAATATGGCCAAAATTAAGTAATGATTCTAAAACTGAATCTCAGAGCCCAAGACTTCCTCACCCAGAAACCAGCCCTCAAAGATTTTAATGCTGTTAAAACCTTTGTTCTGGCCCCCACAGAACTACTGTCTTAAGACTTTGTTCTTGTTCAAGTCAGAAGAAAAAATGATTTGGCATTCTAATTATTTTTGCATTATGCATTGCTCTGTGACACATTTTGGGGGCATGGGAAGTGTCCCATGGGTGGTTTTGGCATATTTCCCACTATCCTCAGGGCCAGAGAGAGAAGGCAAACACCTTTTGGCTGGGGTTGTGTATTTTGCATCTGTAAAAAGAACAGCTTAGAATTTATAGTCTCAATTACCTCTAAAGAGGAACATCCAAACAAGTGATCCCAAGAGAGAGCTCATTGGATGGTGGAAGCAGAGGAACAACTGCAAGGCTCTTTGGGGCCAAAGGATTTTATTCCTTTCACCTCGTGCTCCTTATTACTGATTCTGGTTATTGAAATGTTGTGGCTTAAATACTTCCTTTGCCTCTCATCCCTCTCCACTCACTTTCCCAAAATAACCTTCATAACACAAAACTTAGGTGAGTTTTCTGGGAGTCCATTTCTTTTGGCTTTTTGCCCTATACTTGTAGTATTTTAACAACTTCTAAGGAAGGTGGTTGAATCCCTTTTGGAATGAGAACAATTCTGAAGCCTGTCATATGGATATGGGAAGAGGTTTTGTTCTCCCCCCCCCCCCCCCCAAGCTTTTCTCAGGCTTCGTTCCTCTTCTTAGCACTCCTTTTCTCCCTTGTCCTTTGCCGGCAATGTTTGGGTTCAATCCAAGGTGTATGGAAATAGGACCGAATAGGAAAAACCATGAAGGCCAGTTTCAAGCTTGAATGTGAAATCTATGAACAGTGTGCGTGTGTGTGCTGTTGTGTACACACGCACATACACACACACACACATATCTTTTCTGCCTAAGATAACAAGATATGGGCATGGCTAATAATCCTTCCATAGTCTGAGCAGCAGTCAAAGAGTAAAGCCATACCTCCTATCTAGAATCTAGATAAAGCTTTGATGCCACCACTAAAAATATCCCACCCTTATTTTTTAAGAAATCCTCTGATATTAGTGTGTCTGAGTGTGCAGTTTCTTTATATGTTAATCAGTTTCCTTCCATTTGAGTTTTGTGCAAGGGAAAGATGTTGGAATTGTAGGTTGTAATCTCGTGCCAACAAATAAACACTGGTATTTCACATATGCTTCTGCCTGGCGTCTGGTCTCATTTCTTTTCAACCATTTTCCAGTTCCTCCTTCTACCCCCTGCTGTTGTCTCTCCTGAGTGGTCGGATGGCTGTTGAAACAGCAAAAAAAGAGAATAGCTCAGTGCAAACTCTACCTTTCAGTAACTTGAACCTGGGAAGAGCCTTATTTGTCATAGACAGCCAGTTTGGTCAGGACAGGGGATCTGCCAAGGAGAGAGGCTCAGAGTTCAGAAAAGAGAGAGGATTGTGAGGTCCAGAGGAGCTACAGATGGTTTCTTGAAGAAAGTGAGTCTTAGAAGATGAGTTCTGTTTAGTATGGAGAAGAGAAAACAGAGAGGCAAATGATCAAAGGAACTAAAAGGACAAGAAGCCAGGGGAGGGTGCAAACAGGGGAGAGCTCAGTGGAGTCAGGATATAACCTCGCTGGGTGACCTTGGGCAAGTCATTGAACCCCAGTGGTCTAGCCTTAGAATTGATACCAAGACTAAAGGATAAGGGTTTAAAAGAAGAAGAAAAAAGCCAGAAGAGTTGAATATGAGTGTTTGCAAGAGAATGGGAAAAGCAGAGTACTTGGGAAGGTGTGCACAATCCATTGGGTCATTATGTTGGGAATGGATTCTGTTGAATCTTGAAATTCAAGAGGCAGCATTTATACTGAACGCGGTAAGAAATGAAATATTTTAGATGTGAAAGTAGCACCATGATGATTCACCTAGCAAGGTGGCTTTTAAGGAAAGAAAAGGGGGAAGAAAATCAGTTAAGAGCCCCTCAATATTGTCTCTAAAAATCTTTCCAACTTCAATGATTGTTTTTCCTTCAGAAAGAAGCCTTGGGGGGCCCAGTGGATTGAGAGCCAGGCTCATTTAGGGTCAGGGTTTATAACCCAAAGAAGTCATCAATACAGGGGAAAAAAATCCCATACGATCCAAATATTCATACCAGCACTTTTTATTATATCTAAGAATCAGAAACAAAGTAGATTCTGATTGATTGAGAAATGGCTAAACAAATTGTGGTACATGAATGTAATGAAATGATCTGCATGATGAATGCAGAAAAGAATGGAAAGACCTATGTGACCTGATGCAAAGAGTAGTTAGCAGAGCCAAGAAAATAATACACACAGTGTCTCCAAAAATAGAACTGGAAAAAAACTACACGCTAAAATATCAAATATAAATAATGGGGACAACAAGGTGGCTCAGTGAATAGAGAGCCAGGCCTAGAGACAGAAGATCCTGGGTTCAAATCTGGCCTCAGACATTTGCTAGCTGTGTGGGCAAGTCACTTAACCCCCATTGCCTGACTCATTGCTTTTGTGTCTTCTTACATATTGAAGATATTGAGGCAAACAAGATTATGTTATTGGATAACATATTGGGTGTGTAGAAAGAGGAAGAGTACAAAATGACTTAGAAGATCAATAACAGAAATGGCCAGAAAAAGGGACATTCAGAATAAGGATAGCTCTGGGGAAGGGAGACAGAAGATGCACCATGACCCCTTTTGGGGTTTTCTTAGCAGAGGTACTGGAGTGGTTTGCCATTTCCTCCTCCAGCTCATTTTAAAGATGAGGAAACTGAGGCAAACAGGATGAAGTGACTTGCCCAGGGTCACATATCACATAGCTTGAAAGTGTCTGAGGCTGAATTTGAATTCATGAAATTGAGACTTTATGATCCCAAGTCCAGTGCTCTATCCACTGTGCCATCTTGCTGCCTACAGAGATACAGGAAACTGGTTTCCTTAAAATGCTGCAGAAAAGTCAAGAAGGAGAATTAAGAAAATTTGCTAAGCGATAACTGGTAACTGGAGAGAGCCATTTCAGTTGAGTGAAGTCAGAACAGAATTGGTTGAGAAGTGAGATTGAAAAGAAATTGGAAGGGGGCATGTAGGTGGCTCTGTGGATTGAGAGTCAGACCTAAAGAAGGGAGATCCTGGGTTCAAATATGACCTCAGACTTTTTTTTTTAGTTGTGTGACCCTGAACAAATCACTTAACCCCCATTGCCTAACCCTTACCACTCTTCTGCCTTGGAAACAATACATAGTATTGATTCTAAAATTTAAAATAATAAAGTGATAGCCACAAACATTCTTCCCTTAGATCACTTCCTGGAGCAGCACAGTTGATGGGCAATTGCACAGGATGTAGCATCTTGGTGAATCTACTTCTGGCCCAGCATGATACAGGCCACCATCCGTTCATCTCATGGGTAGCTCTCCTGACCCTTTAAAATGCCCAAAGTCATAGCATGGCTCATTCTGTCCTCATGAACTACTTCCCCCGAGAGCAGGAAAGAATAAACCTAACAGGGGCAGAAGAACGTGTGCCACGCTGTCACAGCATCACACCAGCCCTGCCTCTCTGCCCCCACCTGCAGGCCTGGAGCAGTCTTTATCTCAGTGACCACCAGAGAAAAGAGAAATGGCTTTAATTCGTTATTGCCAGCTCCCCTAGCTCCTGCCACCCCACAGCAGTACACAGACAGGAAATAACTGCATAATACCTGGGTGTATCTGAAACAGAGAACTGGCCCCTTCCAGGCTGCATCCTGGCCCTCTTTCAGAATCATCCAGACATACCGGTCTCTCCCTCCCGCTCCCAGGACGGGACCCTCATCCCCCAACCCCCCGTTGTTTTACCAGCCAGAAGCAAGGCGCGATTTTGCATTTTATGTATTTTTCATTGAATCGGGGACCCCAAAGATGGGGCCTGCTGGCAAGTCTCTCCCATAAGGAATCTGTTGGAATTTATAAGAATGAAAACATTTCCCCAATTGGTAAGAGGTCAAAAGGTACAACAGACAGTTTTCATAGAAAGAAATGTGAGTTATCTATTGCCATGAGAAGATATGTCCCAAATCACTAATAATTTTTGGTGTGGTTTAGTTTTTTTTAGATTCTTTGTGACCCCATTGGGGATTTTCTTGGCAAAGATACTTGAGCAATTTGACAGTTCCTTCTCCAGATCATTTGACAGATGAGGAAACTGAGGCAAACAGGGTGAAGTAATTTGCTCAGAGTCACACAGCTAGGAAGCGTCTGAGGCCAGACTTGAACCAAGGAAGATGATTCTCTAACTGCTAGGTCACCTCGCTACCCATACCAATAATCAGAGAAATTCCCATTAGTTTGGCAAAGCTGACGAAGTCTGACAAAAACTGATTAAAAACTGGTGGAAAAAAAGGACAAACGTTGGAGTGACTATGTAACCCACTCTATGAACTGATGTAGACCAGTGATTACCAAATTGGGCGCCACCCCCCCCTGGTGGGTGCTGCAGCGATCCAGGGAAGCAGTGATGGCCACAGGTGCATTTATCTTTCCTATTAATTGCTATTAAAATTTTTAAAAAAATTAATTTCCAGGGGACTAAGTAATATTTTTTCTGGAAAGGGGGCGGTAGGCCAAAAAAGTTTGGGAACCACTGCTATAGCCATACTTAAAGGCACTTGAGGGTGAGGTGTGGTTTGGGCCATCAGGCAGCTGGCTCAGTGGATATAGCATCAGGCCTAGAGATGAGAGGTCCTGGGTTCAAATGTGGCCTCAAATACTTCCTAGCTGTGTGACACTGGGCAAGTCACTTAATCCTGTTTGCATAGCTCTTGTAGCTCTTTTGACTTAGAATAGAGAGGCTTTTTGAGATGATTTTATACTGCAAACCACATCTCTCTCTTTTTTAATTAAAATGTTTTCAATTAACAAACACTTATTTTCCTGTTTTCATCTAGAATGTTCAGTGTATTTTCTTCTGGATTGAACAAGTAATTGGGTAAGAAGAAAAGAAGCCAGATCATATTGGAAGAATTATCCACCCTTCCAGTGATCTCGAGATGCTCTCCAATGCAGGAACTTTTTCCTTTTTATCTCGTATATAGCTTGTTTCTACATATGTTTGTTGGTCGTCTCTTCATCAGACTAGAAGCTTCTTGAGGACAAGGGCTGTCTTTCACCTTTCTTTGGTACATAGTAGGACCTTAATAAATGCTGATTGATTGACTGATCTTTCCACACTATGATTCTCTAGAAGCCTGCCATAGCCTTCAAAAAATAAAAAAAAAGCAGGTCACTGGAGGGGAAACAGAGGAACGTTTGATAGGGATGACACCCCACAGCCTAAATTACCAACTATGACTCACATATAAGATGGGACATGAAAATGAATATTCAGGAGACAGCTGGGTAGTTCAGGTGATTGATAGCCAGGCCTAGAGACAGGAAGTTCTAGGTTCAAATGTAGCCTCAGATACTTCCTAGCTGTGTGATCCTGGGCAAGTCACTTTACCCCCACTGCCTAACTCTTACTGCTCTTCTGCCTTGGAGCCATACACAGTATTGATTGTAAGATGGAAGGTAAGGGTTTAAAAAAAAAAAAAAAAAGAACAAGAGCTCATCTGAAAGTGCTTTGGGAGCCTTAAAGGGCAACGAGAAAGCGAGCTACAGTGTGTAGTGATGGGATGATGGTGGTGATGTTGGCCAAGAAGAAAGACAGAGTTGGGAAGGTAAAGCAGAAAAATGCACCACCCAGGTTTTCCTTCTCTGAGGCTTTCCCATGCATTTGGAATGACAGTCTATAAGAACAGAGGAAGGTGGAAATGGAGAGATTATGAATAGAGTACAGGAATATAAAGGGTATTTTTAAAGAGGAAGGAGAGCAGCTAGGGGACCCAGTGGATAAAGTGAATAGAGGGCCTGGAGTCAGGAAGATCTGAATTCAGATTTGACCTCAGACACTTACTAGCTGTGTGACCTTGGGTAAGTCCCTTAACCCTGTTTGCCTCAGTTTCCTCCTCTGTCAAATAAGCTGGAGGAGGAAATGGCAAACTACTAGCTGTGTGACTCTGCCCAAGTCACTTCACTCTGTCTGCCTTAGTTTCTTCATCTGTCAAATGAGCTGGAAAAGAAAATGTCAAGATCTTGGCCAAGACACTTAACCCTGTTTGCCTCAGTTTCCTCATCTGCTAAATGAGCTGGAGAAGGAAATGGACAACTACTCCAGGATCCCTGCCAAGAAGACCCCAGATGGGGTCACAAAGAATCAACCCAAAACAACGGTACCACAAAGAGGAAGGTTTCATCTTCTGTCTCTAAGATACCTACAACCGCAGGGTCATTATGAGAAGACCTGGCTCTGCTCTTTATAGCCGGGTGACCCTGAGCAAGTTACTTAATTTTCCTATTTCCTGTCTTATTCATAGCTTGTTGGTACCTATGGACTTCGCTTTCCTCATCTGTAAAATGAAGGGGTTTCAGCTTTAAATCTGTGATCCTAGCACCTTGGGCACCATTTCTAAACTGGAGGGTTTGGACTAGATTTTCTCTTTGGTCCCTGACAGCTCTAAACCCTTTCCATCCTTCTTGGCGAGTATTTCTATTTGTGTTCCAGAGTGTAGGGGTTCTTTGCTGGGCTTCAAAGAAAAACTGAATGAGCCAAATAGCACTGGAAGCAATAGTCCTTTTTATTTGACTCATTCAAGGAAGGGCCATGTGATTTAACTGGAGAGGCCCAAGGGAGCGAGAAGCAGGAAGGGAAGGTTACTGGGGCAGCCTCCAGACCCCTCACCCAGGGGCCAGGACTGCCACCTCTGAATTCAGATGACCCACCAGACCTTCCTCCACCACCAAAGCTGGGACCAATGCTTCCAAAATGGGACTGCGAAAGGGCAGATCAGACACATATAAAATGAGACATTTCCAAATGGCCTTTGACATGATGGCTTTGGGCCACAACGGGAGGAGGGAGTCTGGGATCCTTTTGCAAGAGACCGGTCCCAGAACTCGTCACAGCCTTTCTCCACGCTCTGGCTAGGAATCCTGACTCCCTGCATCAGGACAGCTTGAGCAGTTTATAGGAAAGGATTGGGTGCCACTCGGGCAAGTCTGATTTCCCGCCTCTGAGGTCATAGGCATGGAGGCAACAAGCAGCTAGAATTTCAGAGCAGGCGTGGGGAAGAAGCGGGAGGAAGGTACCAGGCAGAAAATGGGGGGCATGGCTAGGACCACAGAGATCCCCTTGAGCTTGAGAAGACCATGCCTGAAAAATCATATTTTTTTTTCTAAACTACAACCAATCATTTTGCCTAAAAATATCGATTGAGCCTCTACTGTGTGCCAAGAGAACAAGTATTCCCTAAGATGCCAAGAGACAGAAAATATATCACATGTTTGGCCAGTGGTCAATAGAAGGGGCAGATCTGGCAACAGGAAAGGACCTGACTCTTCTAGAGTAGAAAGTTAAAGGTCATCACACAGCTCAGGTGGACGAGGCAGAATCAGCCTCGCTCCAGGGCCCCTCTGAAAGGTGACCACAGGAAGCTCCTGGAAGGATTACTTACAGCTCCTAACCTGAGCCAAGAGAATGGAGTAACAGGAGGCTGAGAAACATGTGACTTACCTCAACAGGATAAAATCTGTGTCCTGAAATCCCCTCACACTACTCAAGTGTAAGCGAGTCCTGGAGTTACCTGCGTGCACTGACCGACCCTGGGACAGGGGAGAAGAAAGCTTTCGTTCAGTCGTTCCTCACTCGTGTCCAACTGCTCTGCGTGACTCCGTTTGAGGTTTTCTTGGCAGAAATACTGCTGTAGTTTGCTATTTCTCTTTCCTAGCTCATGTTATAGATGAGGAAAGTGAGGCAGAGTTGAGTGACTCACCCAGGGTCACACAATTAGTGTCTGAGACCAGATATGAACTCAGGAAGATAAATCTTCTTGACTAGACCCAGCATTTTATCCACTGAACTGCTTAGCTGCCCATATGACTGTAACTAGAAGGCAGCATAATTCAGCGTATTTGAAATCATATAAGAGCATAGGGTCATAGATTTAGAGATAGAAGACAAACCCTGGAAGAGGGAAGGAAGGGAAGGAGGGAGACAATTTGGATCTTATACTTTTAGAAAACTTATGTGGAAAAGTGTTATTATATGTCATCGGTAAAATAAAATGTCTTCTATTCTGACATTTGACTTTGACAGTGGTGATAAGGAAGATGGGCCCCTTCTCCACAGTCATCTCTCCCCTCATCGATGGCTATGGATGAGGATGGCCATGCGGACTTTGAAGCATGTTCATGTTCCGACGGGGTCATAAAGAAAATTATCTTGGCAGCTCTGGGAAAAGTGGATTGCTACAGAACCATCCTAACTGCCTTTCTCCTCATCGGTGGGCCTTGTCATGATGTAATTAGCACAATAGGGAAGCTAGGTGGTGGGTGGATAGCGTCCTAGGCCTAGAGTCGGAAAGACTGATCTTCCTGAGTTCAAATCTGGCATCAGACACTTACTAGCTGCGTGACTCTGGACAAGTCATTTAACCCCGTTGCATTTCCTTACCTGTAAAATGTGCTGGAGAAGGAAATGGCAAATCACTCCTGTATCTATACTAAGAAAACCCCAAGTAAGGTGACAAAGAGTCAGACATAATCCCATCCTTTATCTTAGCTGATTAAAAGTGTTATAAAACTCTTGCCTTTACTTGCTGGTTTCCATAGGCCTAGTCTAGATACTACAGGGTGGCAGTTGGGCCTAACTGCCACTTCAGTGACAGTTACCTCCTAGTAGTTAAAACCGGTCTCCCAACCTTGTTTGGTCCTGTCATCTGTCATTCCTGTCACCCTCACACCCTTCTGGACCCACATTTTAATATTTAAGTCTGCTTCCCTGGTTATTCTCCATTACAAGGGAAACCAATGATCTTCCCTAAATACAGTTGAAAAAGAGATAAATTGGGTAAGCAGCTAGGTAGCTTAGTGGAGATGGGACATCCTGGGTTCAAATTTGGCCTCAGACACTTCCTAACTGAGTGACCCTAGGCGAGTCACTTAATCCCTGTTACCTGGTCCTTACCAATCTTTTGCCTTAGAACCAATACACAATATTGATTCTAAGACAGAAGGTAAGGGTTTGGGGAAGAAAAGAGATAACTTGCTGGTAGAGAAATCCCAAGGCTAAATTTCGCTCTATCAAATAATATAATTATATATTAATAATATAGCAATTGTAATTAATACTACATTTGTATTAATTAATATTAATTAGTGTATAATTATATAATTAATTAACATTAATTAGCATACAATTAACATCTAATATGATCATAATGTAATAACAGATAATAATGGTATGTCATGTATAACATATTAATAATAACATCAAATACAAAGTCAATATAAATGCAAAGTGGGTATACTACTCTCTATACCTTTTAGTATATATTTTGCATGATAATACATGTATAACCCAGACGGAATTGCTTTGTCAGTTCTGGGAGGGAGAGGGAAGAAAGGAGGGAGACAATATGTAACTTGGGAAAAGTTATGTGGAAATTTGTTAATAAAATATCCCTTTTAGTTAATTGCAGAACTGTAAAAATAAGGTCTTTATACAAAATTGTCTACAAAAACTTGCCTGGATTATCGTCTCCAGCTGCCTTCTATTCCTGCATTTGCCAGAATCATGGGCTTAGAGTTGGAAAGAGTCTTCTGGTCCAAATATCTTATTTTGCACATGAAGAAACGGAGTTGTGACTCACCTAAGATGTGGCCAAACATGTGGCCATATGTGGTCAAACTGGGATCCAAACTCTGGATCCGATGATTCCAAATCCAGTGTATTTTCTGCCCCAATTTTTACTTTCCCTCAACTGCAATTAAATGCTACTGTAGACGTGATGAGGAGTGAAAATGATGCAAAAAAGGTCAGGGGACATTAATAAATCATTTAAAAAATAATTTTAAAAGAAGGATGTTCAGGAAAGGACACAGAGGAAAGCAGAGCAATTTTGTAACTGTCATTAAATGTAATATTTTAGATACCTTTTATACAAAACATACATAAATGTATATATAATATGCATGCACTTTATATATAAAATATATATCAAAACTATGCAGTAGTTCAGTTTCTTTTACAATCCTATTTCTGTTCTTTGTTTATTGAAATGTTCATGCTTTGCATTTTTTTACTTTATCTTTCTTGCCTTTTTTTTTGCAACAAGACTAATATGGAATTATGCTTTGTGTGACATCCCATGTTTAATCGATATCATTGCTTGCCTTCTTACTAGATGGGGGAAGGATTGGAGGGAGGGAAAGAATTTGCAACTCAAATTTTTTTTAAATGAGTGTTAAAAATAAATTAACTTTTAAAAACTCATGTTTATTATGCTTGTTAATGGTTTTCGAGTTCATTGTAAAAAAATGAAAATTCTTAAAGGTCAAACAATAGGCCCGGGTTAAGTAAAATGTGTGCTATTTTTTCTCCACTGGTCCCCAAGGCATGGCATTCTTTTCATTCTTCCCTGCTCCCTGTAGCAACTATTCTAAACCTTCTTTTCTTTCAAGCTCTCTGTGCCACCCCCTTCCACCCCCTTCCCTTGCTCTTAGCAGGGGATCTTTGCCACTTCCTTGCCTGACAAAATCAAGTCCATCCACTGTCTTCTCCTTTACTCCATACCATAAAGTCCCTCCATTCTCCATTCTCTTTCTGAGATCCAAAACCAGTCCTATTTATACCCTTGATATCTGTCTTTCTTTTCCAGGTCTTTCTCCTTCAAACATTCCCTCTCCTTTTCTCAGATATTCCCTTTTCTACTTCATTTCTGCAGCCAATAAATATTCCCAAATCTCTCCCATCCTAAAATAATTTTCATTTGGACCCACCATCCCCCTCAAGCTATGTCTCTTCTACTTTTCATTGCCACGGCTCCTAGGGGAGAAAAAGAGTCTGCATTCCTTACCTCCATTTTCTCTCTTCTCATTCAATTAACCCCTTGCAACCTGGTCTCTGATTCCATTATTTGCCTGAAATTGTTCTCAAAGCTTATCCAGAAATAACTCTTAGATGCTAGATCTGAGGACTTTGCTATATAGCTTTTCATCACCATTGATCCCAATCTCCTCCTCCTAGGTAATCCCTTGCCTCAGGTTTTTGTGATAATACATAAACCATTGGTTAACTTGTAAAAAAAAAAAAAAGAAAGAAAGAAGAAAAGCAAATTTCCAGTAACAAAAATGAAAAGGGTGGAATCACAACCAATGAAGAAGAAATTCAAACAATTATTGGAAATTATTTTGCCTAACTACATGCTAATAAATCTGGCAAAGTGAAATAAATGAATATTTATAAGAATATAAACTACCTAAATGAACAAAAAAGGAAAAATGAAATTAAACAAAGTATCAAAGAACTCCCTAAAAAAAGGCCCAGGGCTAGATTGATTCACAATTGACTTCCACTTAAACATTCAAAGAACAATTAACTCCAATACACAAACTATTTAGAAAAATATGGAGGTGGGATAGGGAACTTGGTTATTAGGGTGGAGCCAAAATCTAATCTCTACCAAATTACCCTCCAAAAATCTGTGATATTATGTGAGTTTATGTTTCGTATACTGTATTAATTCCTGTATATTGGGGAGAATTCCTGTGTCTAGAATCTGGTCAGAAATACCATCTAGTTTACTACTTTTTACATTTTTTTTGTCCTTGAGAATCCTAAAGAATGTCTTTCCTTTTTAACAGAATTTAGTTAATAAAGGAAGGAAAAAATTGTTCCTTTCCTGTGGATGTGACCTACCTACTTATGGGGATGGGAAGGAGTGAACAGGTTGATGGACACCTCTTAATTAGGTATCACTAATTAAAGATGTTTTGGAATGGTCAAGGGAGGGGTTGAATAATAAGCTACTAAAAATCTATTTATCGGGCTGACTTACCCAGCTCGGATTGTCCCTGGTTACGAAAGACAACCATGGAGACCTATATCATTTTATGGATTATGGTGCTGGCCTATCCAATAAATCTGATATAATCAATAAACATATTCTTACCCCAAAATCAGTCTGTCAAGATCATTTTAATTCTAACAATATAATGTCTCAAAACAAATTCTGGAGCAGAATAACCCACAAAAAGAGAAGGTAAGGTAATTTTTCAGCCCACAACAACTTTGAAGGCTGGCATGAGGGATCTAGTGTACTAGGATGGAGGTGGAGCCCAGTGCACCAGAGCAGAAGAGTATTAAATGCACCTTTCCTTGCATCATACCACCTTGGAAGAACTGAAGGCAGATAGATCCCCAGTGCCAGCTGTGAAGGCAGCTGACCAAAGAATCTGAAGCTTGGAACAGTGTTCCCTTCACCACAGTTATAGAGTCCAATTTTAACAGTATTTAAAACCTAAAGAAAGGAAAAAGACAGGAAAATGAGCAAAGGACAAAAAAATTTATTTTGGTGACATGGAAGACTAAAATGCAAACACAGAAGAAGACAACAAAGTCAACAATAGATGATTTCCTAAATCCTATTATCAGTCTCCCCCTGGGTAGGATAGTAACAGATATTCTTCAGTGTTCCCCAAAACCCAGTGTATCTGACCCAGACCCCAAGTAAAACTCCTATTCTTAAAATTAACACTGACTAAAGAGGGAATGTAGTAAATCAAGGTTCAAAGCAAGGTTGGTTGGCCCCAGGGGCTGGCATCCTCCACCAGAGTCCAAGCTCCCTGGCCAACTTGAGGAACTGCAATATTATGTCTTCCAAGATGTTCAGAAAGTTGAAGAATCAATTGGACTAGCTGTAGCTACTAAAGATCTCTGGGAAACTCTCCAGATTTGGGGTTTGAGGGTACTGCAGGTCCCCCAGAGTCTCTGGCTCCCACCTTCCTGTCCCTCCAGTGTTAGAGAGACAGTGATTGAATGTCAGTTGGTTTCTTCCCCCAAATCTTAGCCTTCAGGCTAACTGTAATCCTTCCATCTGAGAATTTTCAAAATGCAGACTTGCTTGACCTCTTACCATATCTTGTCTAGTCTGTTACAGCAGTCTTAGCCTCATGTGCACTGAAGGTTCTTGGCGGATTCTTCAGCAGTCTCCTGGTTCTTCGGATTTAGGTTTCCTAATTAGGATTTTGGATTCTGGTGAGATTTGCTTTTGGATTTGCATTTGCAGTCTAGAGACATTAGGATTAAATTTAGGGTATTTGTAGTTAGGCAGTACTTTCTGTCTCTTTATCTACATTTTTCCACTTTCAGTCTTTCCACCTCTTTGAAAATAAAGCTGCTAAAAGTCATTTTGACTGAAGTTGTAATATATTTAAATTGGCAACCACAATATTACTTTAGAATTCTCATATTTAGTATGAAACCTAAATTTAAATTCTTACAATATGAATACACAGTTCTCAGAAGAAGAAATTAAGGTTATCCATAGTCATATGAAAAAATGCTCTACATCACTATTGATTAGAGAAATGCAAATTAAAACAAATCTGAAATACCATTTCTCATTCCTATTAGACTGGCTAATATGACCGAAAAAGAATATGATAAATGTGGCAAAACTGGGATACTAAAATACTGTTGATGGAACTGTGAATTAATACAACCATTCTGGAGAATAATATGGAACTAAGCTCAAAATTATGACAGTGTTTGACCAGCAATACCACTACTGAGTCTGTCTCACATAGAGATCAGAGATAAAGGAAAAAGACTTACTTGTATGACATTGTTTTTAGCAGCTCTTTTTATAGTGGCAAAGAACTGGAAACTGAGGGATTGTTCATCGCATGAGGAATGGATGAAGAAGTTGTGGTACATGGTTATAATAGAATGCCATTGTGCCATAAGAAATGATGAACAGGATGAGTTCAGAAAAGCCTGGAAGACTCATATGAACTGTTACAAAGTGAAGTGAGTAGAACCAGAACAATGTATACAGTAACAGAAATATTATACAACAATCAACTGTGAAGGACCAAGCCATTATCAGCAAAGCTAACCACAAAGGACCAATGATGAAAATGCTCTCTACAGCCAAAGAAGGAACTGTTGGAGTCTGAATGCAGGTCAGAGCGTGCCATCTTCCACTATATTTCTGTCATGAGATTTCTATTGTATGATATGTGACTTCTATGATGACATGAGCAATATGGAAATATGTATTACATGAAAGTATGGCTTTAACCTATGTCAAACTATTCATTGCCTTGGAGATTGTGACGAAGGTAGGGAGAAAACTTGAATTCTAAAATGTCTAAAAGTATGAAAAAATATAAAATATAAAAGTGAAAAAACAAACTTGCAATTGCCAATCACCTAACTAGTCTCCTAATTCTGGTCTCTCTTTTTCAGTCTATATACAGGCAAAAAAATACTATTCCTAAAGCATTGTCAGGTCCAAAAATGTAATTTCCTTGTTTGTAGATAGTCAGTGTTTGGTAGTTGTTGTTGCTTATAACAAATTCCTTGGCCTCACATTTTGGCTTCAACCTACCTTCTCAGAAATGTGATATGATTCCCCTTCAGATTCTTTACATTCCAGGCACACTGGACTGTGTTAGCCATTCTCTCATCTCAACATTCTATCTTCGAAAGGCTGTTCCATATGCTTAGGACACATTCTACTTCACTAGGACGCCTCCTAGGATCCCTGACTTCCATCCAAGCACAGCCTGGGTGATTTTCCTCATTCTCCCAATTGTGTTCTCTCTCTCTCTCCTTAAATCATCTTATATTTATTGGCTTACATGATTTGTTTTCCCGACTGAGGACACCAGGGCTAAGCAATTTGCCCAGAGCCACATAGCTAGTAAATGTCTGCAGTTGGATTTAGATTCAAGTTTTCTTGACTCCAGGCTTGCTCTAACTACTGTACCATCTAATTGCCCCAAATTGGGCTACTTCCAGCCATTCCCTTCTAAGGAAGGGAATTAACATCTATATAGGAACTAAAAATGCCAACCACTGTGCTATTTTTTACAAATAGAATCTCATTTGATCCTCACAACAACCTTGGAATGTGGGTGCTACTATTATCATCCCCATTTTACAGTTGAGGAAACTGAGGCAAAAATGACTTGTCCTGGGTCACACAGCTCATATCAGAGACCACATACAAACTTATCTCATCTTGACTCCACATCCAGCACTCTCTCTACTAGATCACCTTCTATTCCCATGTGCCATTTCTACTACCTCCTGTAGCAAATAGGGGTTTGAGGTTAGAGTCCAAAGATGTCAGCTCTATTACCATCAATGATAGAATAAATTGATGTGGAAATGTTAGCAAATTTGTTCTATTCCACATTTTTTTGGTTACACTTCCATTTTCAGCTATGGCTGTTCTTAGCATGAACTGCTTTAGTTGGGTCCCATGTCAAGTTTTTTAGCATTCAGTTAATAAGCATTTATTAAGTTCTCTGTATGCCAGGAATTTTACCAAGGACTAGGAATACAGAGAAAATTGGGGGGAAGAGGCAATTCCTGATCTCAAGAAACATACATTCTATATCATAATCCAGTGGAATTGCTTGTCAACTCCAAGAGTGGGGAGCAGAAGAGGGGAAGTAGGCAACATGAATCATGTAACCTTGGAAAACTTATGTGTAAATTTATTAGTGGAATAAAATATAGAAATTTTTTTATTTCAAAAGAAGCATGCATTCTAAGTGGGTGAGGCAGTTTTAACATTTAATTAACTTAATTTAATTAAAATTAATTTTATTATTAATTTCATATTTATATTTACTAAATTTAATTTAGATTATATTTAAATAACTAGGTACATTTAAGATATCCATAGAGTAAATGAAAGTAATTTGAAAAGAGAAGGCATTAGCAGCTGACAGGGAAGAGAGAACTAGGATTTGAGCTGAATTATAGTAAAGACACAGAAACTAAAATAAAAGGTGGAGGTGAGATGATGAACATCCCATGTATGGGAGACAATGAAGACATGAAGCCAGGAGACTGTCCTGTTCGAAGGAACTACAAGAAGGTCAATGGAACTGGGAAGTAGAATGTGTAGAGCTGGGTTAGATATAATAGGGCCAGGGACAGCTAGGTGGTGTAGTGGATAGAGCCCCAGGTCCAGAGTCAAGAAGATTCACCTTCCTGGATTCAAATCTGGCCTTCATACTTAATTAGCTATGTGACCCTGGGCAAGTCACTTTATCCTGTTTGCTTTATTTTCCTCGCCTGTAAAATGAGTTGGAGGAGGAAATGGCAAACTACTCGAGTATCTTAGCCAAGAAAACTTCAAATGGAGTCATGAAGAGTCAGATAAGATTGAAAAAGACTGAACAATAACAAGAAACCATGAGGCCAGGTTATGACAAGTTTTAAATGCCAGAGGATTTTGATTTTGGTCTTGGAGACAATAGCTTCTGGAGTTCAAGATTGGGGGAAGCTCAAGCTTAGGGGGTTGGGGTGTTCAGATCTATGCTTTAGAAAAATCAATTGACTTAAAATGCATTTTTGGACTTCTGCAACATAGGGATTTCTTTTGCTGAACTATGTATATTGTTGGGATTTTGTATATATTTTATATACATTTGAACTATGTATATTGATGGTTTTTTTAAATTTCAACTAAAGGGGCAGTTTGAAGATGTGATAATAAATGTTTTTAAATTTTTTAAAAATTTTTGTACAAGTCTTTTTCCTTATTATCTCTTTGGAGTATAAGCCAGGCAGTGCTATGGCTGGATCAAAAGTCTTTTAAAGCCCTTTGGGCAATAGTTCCAAATTACTATCCAGAATTGTTGGATCAATTCACAACTCCACCAGCAATGCATTAATGTCCTAATTTCGCCACATCCCCTCCAACATTTATTACTCTCCCTTGTTGTCATTTTAGCCAATCTGCTAGGTGTGAGGTAATACCTCAGAGTTGTTTTGATCTGCATTTCTCTAATTATTAGAGATTTAGGACACTTTCTCATGTGCTTATTGATAGTTTTTATTTCCTTATCTGAGAATTACCTATTCATGTCCCTTGCTCATTTATCGATTGGGGGATGGCTTGATTTTTTTGTACAGTTGATTTAGCTCCTTGTATATTTGAGTAATTAGACCTTTGTCTGAGTCTTTTGTTATAAAGATTTTTTCCCTATTTGTTGCTTCCCTTCTAATTTTTGTAGCACTGGTTTTGCCTGAACAAAAACTTTTTAGTTTAATGTAGTCAAAATGATTTATTTTACATTTTATAATTTTTCTAGCTCTTGCTTGGTTTTAAAATCTTTCCTTTCCCAGAGATCTGACAGGTATACTATTCTGTGTTCACCTAATTTACTTATAGTTTCCTTCTTTATATTCAAGTTTATAGTTTCTTTCTTTATATTCAAGTCATTCACCCATTCTGAGTTTATCTTGGTATAGGGTGTGAGATGTTGTGTTAGGTCTCCTAACTAATAACTAAATAATTCTCCTCACAACAAGACCCAATCTTTCCCATATTGTTTTCCAATTTTCCCAGCAGTGTTTGTCAAATAGTAGGTATTTGTCTCAAAAGCTGAGTTCTTTGGGTTTATCGTAGATGTCTTACTGAGGTCGCTTACCCCTAGTCTATTCCACTGATCCTTCCTTCTATCTCTTAGCCAGTACCATATCATTTTGATGACCACTGCTTTATAGTATAGTTTAAGATCTGGTACTGCTAGGCCACCTTCCTTCATTTTTTTTTTCATTACTTCCCTTGATATTCTTGGTCTTTTGTTTTTCCAAATGAACTTTGTTATAGTTTTTTCTAATTCAGTAAAAAAGTTTTTTGGTAGTTTAATAGGTATAGCACTAAACAGGTAAATTAATTTGGGTAGAATGGTTATTTTTATTATGTTAGCTCGTCCTACCCATGATCATTCAATGTTTTTCCAATTGTTTAGATCTAGTTTTAATTGTGTGGAAAGTTTTTTGTAGTTGTTTTCGTATAATTCCTGTGTCAAGTATTTTATATCGTTTAGGGTGATTTTAAATGGAATTTCTCTTTCTAGCTCTTGCTGCTGCGATGTGTTGGAAATATATAGAAATACTGATGATTTATATGCATTTATTTTGTATCCTGCAACATTGCTAAAGATGTTGATTTTTTAAAAATTAACATCACAGCCTACATGACTTTAGAGTTACTCTCCCAGCCCTCTTTAGGACCAGCAGGTTAGGTACCTAGGGCATGTTCTACAGGCAACATAGAGGGATTAAAAAGGTTTTCTTCTACTACTATAGCTCTTGAGCCTCCATCTGATATATTCCCCCCAAATTAAACCCCAGTTACTATTTCCCCACTATTACCTGCTAGTGTCTACCATTGCAACATCAGTGAACCACTAGATATATCCTCTGACATCACCAATAACCAATTAATGTTCCTTAGCTTTTGCAAAAGGGTATTTATAAAGAAGGCTTAGCAAGAACTGAAGTATAAAGTGAAAGTGAAAGCACACCTCCCCCCTATGATTTTAGTGCCTGAAAAGAGAATACTCACATTAAAGAGGCGACTAATGAACATTTCCTCCACCAAGTTAATTTCTGAGTGTGGTAGATAGCTGATGGATAAGTCACTGATCTCTTATTGTCTTGACTTTTGGGTTGATTCAGTGATGGGCTGAATAATATAGACCACTTTTCCAGGAAAATAATTATAATAATGATGATGATGATAATAATAATAATTATTGTTGTTATATAGCACTTATTACATAGCAGACATTCCTAAGCAATTTACAAGTATCTCATTTGTGGGTGCTATTATTATTCTAATTTTATAGATAAGGAAATTGAGGCAAAGAGCACTTAAGTGACTTTCCCAAGACCACAACAACTAGTAAGTGTCAGAGGCAGGTTTTGAAGTCAGGTTTCCCTGATTCCTAGGCCCAAAGCTCTATCCATTGAACCATTTAGCAGCCCCAAGTTGGCACAATAGCTCCTGATGAAGATGGTTCTTCATCCAGTTCAGGTGCCAGCCATTTTGCTATAGGTTCCAGATTCTGGAACTGTGATCTCTCTTCTGTCCTTTTGACTATGCATATAAGGTCATGACCTAGTCTATTCCATCTCAAATTTTCTTTCACCTAAGATCAGGAAAGGAAAAACACAGCAGAGATAGAAGAAGCAGTGCCCTTCTCAACCACATGACAAATGTGATGGTAGAGGAGGGGTTCCTTCACCCAGAGGTTTATAACATTTCTTTTTTTCTCATCTCTTGAAATCTGAGAGAGTGAAAGAGAGAAAGGGAGGAGAGAGTGAAAGTGAGAAAGGAAGAGAGAGAGGAGAAAAAGAAAGAGAAGGGAAAAAAAGAAGAGAAAATGAGAGTGAGAGAGAGAAGAGAAAGAGAGAATGAAAGGGAGAGAGGAGGCAGAAGAGAGAGAATGAGAGAGAATGAAGAAGAGAGAAAGAAGAGAGAGGAAGAAAGAAGAGTGAAAGAGAAAAAGAAAGGAGAGAAAGAGAAGAGGGAGAGAGAAAAGAGAATGAAAGGGAGAGAGGAGAGAGGCAGAGGAGAGAGAATGAGAGAGAATGAAGGAGAAAGGAGAGAGGAAGAGAGAAGAGTGAAAGAGAAAAAGAAAGGAGAGAAAGAGGAGAGGGAGAAAGAAAAGAGAGAAGAAAGGAAGAGAAGAGAAAAAGAGAGTGAAAGAGAGAGAAAGAGGGAGAAGAGAGAGTGAGAATAAGAGAGGAGAGGAAAGAAGAGAGCTCTCATCTGCTTGTGCTGTTTTGGTGCACTTTTAGTTCCACTTTTGGTCACCATGCAATAAGAAGACAGGAAACAGTCACAAGATAGTCGTCCACGTCCTTATGAATATGTAGCAGGCAGAGAAGAGGGCATATGCTCCAAGAACTAGTCTTTCCTTGGCCAGCCCCCTCAATTACAATATGCCTGTGTTACTTTTACCATTTGGATGAAATACCTTTCTAAAGTAATGGCCTTGATGAAGAGCACTCTTTTTGAGACTCATCTGAAGAAATAAAATGTATATGTGTGGAGGGGAAGTAATAAGTAGAATGAGTTGGGTGATTTTAATAGTGGAGATAACCCTTAGACGCAGAGCCAGCAGCCCACACACCCATAGGGCAGGGCTGATTTGTAACACCTGCCCTAAGATCATAAGGGAAAGGAACAGGCAGGTTGGCTGGTACCCACATCACCCTCTGGTGTTAGACGTAGGGTATTATACTTATTTGGTGAGAAAATCCAAACCTCACTCATTTCACCTCAGAGGACACTTGGAAGACGAGGGAGTGAGGCTTCTGAAATCCCCTTATCGGACCTCTCCCTATTGGATTTTCACCTCCAACTCTCCCTTCCCTGGTAAAACTTTTATCTTCATCTTTATCATGGTGTCCCATCCCTTGACCCCTCAGATTCTCTCCCAGGGCATCCTTTGCACTAGCTACTATCTCTTCTTTTCCCCAACTTGGCCCTTTGGTGAACTAATTCAACTCTATGATGTCCTTCCCTCTTGAATTCCTATTCCCTCTTATCATCACCAATTATGCTCAGCCAAGCCTCAGCCTTGGGATCACTCCTACCATTCACCATCTTTGCTTCTGCACATACTATAGATGTGAAGAGCAAGAAAATTATGCGACTATTTTGACTAGGTTCACTACATATTTTTATTACATAACCTCAACTTAGCCCTTATGGCTGTTAGGCAATCCTATGATATACTTCTCTTATCAACTCACAATACCACTCTCCATGGTGGCTCTTCCCTTTCCCCATTGTCTCAGCTGGGAATCATGGCACATATTTTACAGAAAAAAATTGAAGCCATTAGTTGGGAGCTCTCACTTCTCCCTTATTCCCCATCTCTCATCATTTAGATGCCTTTTGCCATTATCTCCTCCTTCACCCCTGTGTCACATGATGAGGTGGCTTTTCTCTTGACCAGAATTAACCCCTTTACTTGTTTAAGTGATGATCATATTCTACCCAATCTCCTCTAAAAGACTGTCCCCTGTCATCTCCATTCTTTCATTGATTTTTAATCTCTCCCTTTCTATTGACTCATTTCCTACTGATAACAAACATGCCCACATCTCCTCCATTCTGAAAAAAATCCTTACTTGATTCTTCTATCTTTGCTATTATTTATATTTCTTCTGACCTTCATAGCTAAACTCCTGAAAAAAGGTCATCTACAATAGTACCTCCACTTTTTCTCTTCTCACTTTGTTCTTTTTTTTTAACCCCTTACCTTCTATCTTAGAATCAATACTTTGTATTGTTTCCAAGGCAGAAGAGCAGTAAGGGCTAGGTAATGGGGGTTAAGTCACTCACTCAGGGTCACACAGCTAGGAAGTGTCTGAGGCCAGTTTTGAACACAGGACCTTTTGTCTCTAAATCCATTGAGCTACCCAGCTACCCCTTCACTTTATTCTTAACCCCTTTCAATCTGGTTTCTGACCTTATCATTCCACCAAAATTGCTCTCTCCAAAGTTAACAATGATTTATTATATACCAAATTCAATGGCTTTTTCTTGAGCCTCATTCTCCTTGGCCTCTCTGCAGCCTTTGACACTATTGATCACACTTCCTTGAAACTCTCTTCTCTAAGTTTTTGGGACAACATTCTCTCCTGATTCTCCTCCCACCTATCTGACCACTCCTTTTGTGCCTCTTTAGCTGGATCTTCTTTTAGATCATGCCCATGATGACCTTATTTTGTGGAACCTCCAAATTTGCCTTTTTCCCTTGGGAACTTGCCTTCAGAGGAACTCCTAGACTGACCCTTGTCTTAGACTGAACAATAAACCTTAAAGTATCCAATGATCTCAGCTTAGACAGAATTAGTAAATATAATAAAATCTTAAGTACTTTTTTGTCTTGGAAGTTTTCCCCATTGTATCTGGGCCTCTCCCAGGTAGTCCAACCCCTTGTTGTAATCCTCCTTTCCTTGTTTCCACTGTAAGCCAATCAATTGTCCTTCCAGTCCTTTATTCCCCAAAAGTGTATATAGGACCCCAAGTTCCTCAGCTCATTAGAAAATCCCCTTTTGAGGTACTTTTTTCCCATAGACAGTGTTCCCAGAGTCCCAGAGCTTATCTCTGTGTGGTATTTTGCACATGACTCTGGATGCATTAGAGCATTATGTTCCTGATTAAAGATTTGTTCTTTGGTGGTTCTGTGTTTTTCAAGGTTGTTACCTTCTACCACAGATGTTCATCGGGGTTCTGTCCTAGGCCCTCTTCTTTTTTCCCTTTATTCTACTTCATTGGTAATCTCATCAGCTCCCATTTTATTTATTTAGTTATTTAGTTACCCATTGTATTTATTTAGTTATTTGTTTTATTTTATTTATTTACTTTTTAAACCCTTACCTTTGTCTTGGAGTCAATCAATACTGTGTGTTGGCTCCAAGACAGAAGAGTGGTAAGGGCTAGGCAATGGAGGTTAAGTGACTTGCCCAGGGTCACCCAGCTGGGAAGCATCTGAGGCCAGATTTGATAGTCATTTATTTTTGAAACCTTTATCTTATCAATACCAGGTATTGGTTCTAGGCTGAAATGGCTAGGCAGTGGGAGTTAAGTGACTTACCCAGGGTCACCCAATTAGAAAGGGTCTGAGGATAGATTTGAACCTAGGACCTCCCATTTGTAGGTATGGTTCTCAATCCCCAGAGCCACCTCACTGAACTCCCATATATTTCATTACCATCTCTATGCTGATGATTCTCAAATTTATCTATCCTACTCCAAACTCTCTGTTGACCTTCAGTCTCACATCTCCAACTGTCTTTCTGATATCCCAAGATGAATGTCCAGTAAAGACATCTTAAACTCAACAAGTTCAAAATAGAACTCATTAGCATTCCCCCTAAACCAGGGGTCAGCAACGTATGGCTCTCGAGCCATATCTGGCTCTTTTGAGGGCCAGATATGGCTCTTTCTGCAGGAGCCATAAAGTCAATTTTTTTTCAGGCGCTGTTACAGGAGCGCACTGTGAGCACTGTACAGCTCTCATGAAATTACATTTTAAAAAATGTGGCATTTATGGCTCTCACAGCCAAAAAGGTTGCTGACCCCTGCTATAGAGGGAAATACCACCCTCTTATCCCTCATGCTAAATTTAGGAGATATCCTGGACCCCTCACTCTCTTTCATTCCTTTTGTCAAATCTGTTGGCATGGCAAATTCACTTCACTGTCTCTTGAACATCACTCCCACTTCTCTCTTCCAACACTGCCAGCACTCTAATGTAGGTCCTTGTAACCTCATGTCTGGAGCATTGTAAAAGCCTGCCACAAGTCTCTCCCCACTCCAATCCATGTTCACCTCACTAAAACAATTTTCCTAAAGCATAGGTCTGATCATGTCACTCCCCTACTGAGTAAACTCCAGTGGCTCCCTATTGCGTCTAGGATCAAATACCAACATTATCTGTTTGGCATTCAAAGACTTTAATAACCTAAAAGTCTCATAAAGTCAAAAGAACACCAGCTTGGGAGTCAGAAATCTGTTTTAGAACTCGTGGCTTAGTCATTGACTAATTTTGTGATTATGGTCAAATCATTTCCCTTCCCAGGGCTTTAGTTTCTTCATCTACAAAATGGGGACAATGATCTCTGTTCAGCCTATCCCATAGGGTGATTAGTGGGAATTAAAAGAGGTGAAAGGGCTTTCTAAAACAGAAGGATTCGAAATGAGACAGTAACCCAAAGTCATCAGCCTCACTCTTCCAGAGTCATAGAAGTCCAGTGGCATGACAGCTGGAACACATCATTCTCATCTATATAGGGGAGACATTCCCCTAATTTTCTGAGGCCTATTGAATACCCTCAACCTGGTTTGCCCTGTCTGCTGAGACAGTTTTACCAGGGTGTGGCTTACTGCACATGCTACAAATGGAAGCCAAAGGAGAGAAATTTGAAGGAAGATTTTACCTCTTACTTTCTAGAAGCCTTACTATCACTAGACCTAGAGTCAGGAAGACTCATCTTCAATTCAAATCCAGTCTCAGTCACTTACAAGCTGAGTGACCCTGGGCAAGACACTTAACCCTGCTGTCCTTACTTTACTAATCTGTAAATATGAGCTGAAAAAAGAAAACAGCCAACCACTCCAGTATCTTTGCCAAAAAAAGAAAAATTTGTCATGACCCAGAGGAGGTCTTGGAGAGTCAGAAATGACTAATCAACTAAACAGCAAAAATTGTGTATCTGTGTACAAAGCTTATTGCTGGCTCTGCTGATTCTCTCCTGTTATCAGGATCCTGGCATTCTTTGGAAAAAATGTGTGTGTGTGTGTGTGTGTGTGTGTGTGTGTGTGTGTGTGTGTGTGTGAGACAGAGAGAGAGAAGAGAGAGAGACAGAGAGAC
>NC_058133.1:261269077-261285135 GCF_016433145.1 Gracilinanus agilis | reverse complement strand
AGACAGAGACAGAGACAGAGACAGAGACAGAGAGAGAGAGAGAGAGAGAGAGAGAGAGAGAGAGAGAGAGAGAGATTAGAGATTTGCTGGTTGGTTTGAAGTTGTTGTTTTTGAGGTCTCAGTTAAAGCATTGACTCCAAAAGGTGTTCAAATACATGTTTGTAGATAATTAGGCATGGGATAGAAGGGAGTAAAAAAGGCAAACCACATAACTATGCTTTAGAAATCTATGAAATAAAAAACAACTCTCACACTAACAATGATAATAATATAAGTAGTAGCTAGCATTTTGACAACACTTTAAGATTTACAAGGCATTTTACAAATACAATCTCATTTGTACCTTACAACAACTCTCAGAAGTAGGTGCTACTAGTGTGGTACAAATTAGAAAAAAGATAAAATTTGGAAGGAAATATTGCATAAAATCAATCTGTTACACAATTTACTTCTAAATTCTAAAGAGATTTGACACAAATTTAAAAGACTGAGTCATTCTCCAATAAGAACTCCAAGTAGTTCTCAAAAGAAGACAAATTATCAACAACCACAGGGAAAATTATGCTTGATCCTTTTTTTAAAAATTTTTTTAATTTTTAATTTTTTTAAACCCTTACCTTCCATCTTGGAGTCAATACTGTGTATTGGCTCCAAGGCAGAAGAATGGTAAGGGTAGGCAATGGGGTTCAAGTGACTTGTTCAGGGTCACACAGCTGGGAAATGTCTGAGGCCAGATTTGAATCTAGGACCTCCTGTCTCTAGGCCTGGCTCTCAATCCACTGAGCTACCTAGCTGCCCCCGATTTTTTTTATTTTTTAGAAAAATTTTTTCCATGGTTCCATGATTCATGTTCTTGCTCTCTCTCCCCCCACGTCCCCCACCCCCAGTAGCTGACATGCATTTCCACTGGTTTCTTCCTGTGTCATCGATCAAGACCTATTTCTATATCATTGACAATTATTCTAGGGTGGTCATTAAGAGTCTATATCAGTGATTCCCAAAGTGGGCGCTACTGGCCTCTGGTGGGTGCTGCAGCGATCCAGGGAGGTGGTGATGGCCACACTTTTTTTGTGTGTGTTACAATCTATTCTGAGTTCAATAAATAATTTCATAATTTCCAGGGGGCACTAAGTAATATTTTTTCTGGAAAGAGGGTGGTAGGCCAAAAATGTTTGGGAACCACTGATCTATATCCTAATTGTGTCCGCATCAACCCATGTGTTCAAGCAGCTGTTTTTCCCCTCTGTTTCCACTCCCATAGATCTTCCTCTGAATGTGGGTAGCATTCTTTTCCATAAGTCCCTCAGAACTGTCCTGGGTCATTGCATTGCTGCTAGTATAGACGTCCATTACATTCAGTTATACCACAGAGTATCAGTCTCTGTGTACAATGTTCTTCTAGGTCTGCTCCTTTCACTTTGCATCAATTCCTGGAAGTTGTACCAGTTCACATGGAATTCCTCCAGTTCATTATTCCTTTGAGCACAATAGTATTCCATCATCAACAGATACCACAATTTGTTCAGCCATTCCCCAATTGAAGGGCAGACCCTTGTTTTCCAGTTTTTTTGCCACCACAAAGAGCGCAGCTATAAATATTTTTGTACAAGTCTTTTTCCTTATGATCTCTTTGGGGTACAAACCCAGCAATGGTATGGCTGGATCAAAGGGCAGGCATTCTTTTAGCGTTCTTTGGGCATAGTTCCAAATTGCCATCCAGAATGGTTAAATAGACATCATCTAAACTAGGATGAAAGTAAAACATAATGCAAAAATTAAATCAATGAGAAAATAATAAAATCCAATTTTCAGTAGTAAAGAGAAATATATATATTATCAATATTATTACTCAATTATATTTATGCTTAACCCTTAATGAGAGGAATAATATATTAAAACAATTCTAAGGTTCCACTTTATACTCAGGAAATTAATGACAAAAGCTACCAATAATCATTATTAGAGGAACAATGAGAAGATAGGCATGCTACTACATTTTTTAAAACCCTTACCTTCTGTTTTGGAATCCATACTGTTTATTGGTTGCACAGCTAAAGAATAGCAAGAGCTAGGCAATGGGGGTTAAGTGACTTGCCCAGAGTCACATAGCTAGGAAGTATCTGAGGCCACATTTGAATCCAGGACTTCTAACCCCAGGCCTGGCTCTTAGTCCACTGAGCCAACTACTTCCCCCTACTAATATATTCTTTTTTTTTTCTTACTAAAATATTCTTTACAGATCTATGAGCTGGTTCGACCATTCTGGAAAACAATTCACAACAACTATACAAGAAAGTTACCTAGTTGTTCATATTGTTTAGCCCAAGCAATTGTACTAGCTAAGTACTCTAGAGAAGCTGAAGAGAGAAAGAAAATTTGTAAGCATACCACAGAGCACCATTATTTGTGATAATGAAAAACTGCATATAAAATATATGTCCATTTACCAGGGAATAACTGAACAAATTATTCATATAAATGGCACAGGATTTTTTTTATAAGAAATTGTGAATACAAAGAATTCAAAGAAATAAAGGGAGATGTATTAACTGATATAGCAAGAAGCATGCAGGACCAGGAGAAAAATATACAGAACAGCATCAGTAGTATACACCGAAAAGCCCCCATAAAATGAAATTGAACAATAAGATGAAGAAATGTTCCTCTTTTTTTAAGCATGTTACATAAGCTGTTAGATTTGGTTGCTTTGTCACTTGGTTTTGCTTAACTCTTTCTTCTGTCATAAGGAAAGGCTCATATGGGGTCAGGGTAGAGGGATTATCCAGTGGTGGCTATGATAGAGAAAAATTATAGGTATCAGTAAAATGTTAAAAACAAACAAGACAAAAGTAGCTCTAAAAAAGAGATATGACAGTGCACTTTCAAGCCCCTATCCTCTGTAGAGGTAAAAATCCATAAATGTGGAATATTGCATATGACCACAAATTTTTTTTTCAGTGTTTTGCTGATTTGTTTCTTTTTTTCCTCTTAAAAAAATTTTTTTAAGGGATGGTTATCAGGTCAGAGGGTGAGGGATACTGGTAGAAATATAGGTCATGCAAAAACAAAAGCTATCAATAAAAATACATTATAAAAAGAAGGTATGCAAGTATGGATAGGAAAAGAATTCGTAAGTAGATATGGGATACAGGAGATCATAAAAGACAAAATAGATAATTTTGAATATATAAACTTTTGTACCAGCAAAATCAATGTAAATAAAATAAAAGATAAAAGTATTAAAGGGAAAAAAATCCTTTCATCAAACAGGTCTAATTAGTCTGGCATTCAAAATCTAAAAGGAATTCACACATTTATTAGACTAAGAAATATTCCCCAAGGGACAAATAATTAAAGGTCATGAACATCACTTAAGTACCATTTCTTTCTCAAAAGGAAAAATGCAAACTTTTAACAATTTTTTCCAAAATTATTCAAGAGCAATACTAATCAAATGAGATGGGCAATTGAGTTGGCAAAGATGGGAAAAAATGGAAAAAGTTAAATGTTGGAGGGGCAATGGAAGAATGAGCACATAATCCCTGCTTATAGAGTAATAATAAAGATTCTACCTCTCTGGAAGATAATTTGGAGTTAAGAAAGAAAAGTTTCTTAAATTGTTAGTATTTTTTGATCCAATGATCCCAGTAAAATTGTGTTTATACCCTGAGGAAGTCAATAACAAGAAAAAACTATATATAAATGTAAGAATGAAAGACTTTTGAATTCTTGGAGCTAAGAAGTAAATATGTATTCTTTCTTTAAAAAAAGAAGAAATTTATTTTTTTTTTCAATTGTCAAGCATTTGTTTTTATGCCTTTCTCTTCTCCTTCACTTGAAGAAAAAAAAGAAAAAACAAAAGTGAGGCTCTTTTATAATGAGTAGTGGAGGGGGCAGGTAGGTGGCTCAGTGGATTTGAAAGCTAGACCTGGAGACTGGAGATCCTGGATTCAAATGTGGCCTCAGATACTTCCTAGGTGGGCAAATCACTTAACCCCCATAGCCTAGCCCTTACTACTTTTCTGCCTCAGAACCAATACACGATATTGATTCTTAGAAGATAAAGGTTTTTAAAAAAGAGAAGCATTTGTCCTCCAAGGAATAATAATGTAGATCCTCTGATACTGTCAGATGAGGGACCATATAAGAGGGGAGGAAGATGATTTAAACAGACATTTATCAAGCTAGATACCCTAGAGACTATAGTGTAGGTAGAAGAATAGTAGAGACATCTAGAAGTTGATAGGAGACAAAATCCAAGATGGGAACCAGTAATAAAACCTATGGCTTTAGATATCTTTTACAAATGTACAAAATTATCCAGAAATACCATTACTAGGTCTATAAACCACAAAGATAAAAAAAAATTATTTTTACAGAAATATTTATAGCAACTTTTTTTTTGTGGGGAATGGCTGAAAAAGTTGTAGCATATGATGGTGATGGAATACTCTTGTGCTATTTTAGAAATGATGAATAGGAGGGTTTCAATAAAACCTGAAAAGACACATAGGAAGTGATGCAAAGTGAAGAAAGAAGAACCAGGAGAACATTGCATACATTAATGGCAATATTGCAAGAATGATCAACTGTGAATGACTTAACTATTCTTAGCAATACAAGGATCCAAGATAAATCTAAAGGATTTACAATGAAAACTGCTATCTACCTATAGAATTAACTGATGAAGGCTGAATGCAAATTGATGCATACTATTTTTTACTTTCCTTATTTTTATGGGGTTTTTTTGTCTGTATTTTTTTTTACAACATGACTAATATGGAAATTTGTTTTGCATGATTCCATGTACATAACCCATATAAAATTGATTGCCTTCTAAATGGGGGGAGAGGGGAAAGAGAAAGAGGGAGAGAATTTGGAGCTCGAAATTTAAAAAAAAAAGCAAATGTTAAAAATTGTTTTTACAAATAATTGGCAAATTAAAAAAATACAAATGTACAAAGTTTGGGTACCCAGCATTATCAACTAGAGAGATTCTACATTAAGGATTTAAAGGTTATCCTTGAGACTAAATGAGGTAAGACTTATGCTGAGAAGTTGGCTCTAGAAGGTTATACTTTATTTAATAGAAATAGAATATTAAAACTACAACTAGAGGTTAGGGCAGGAGTAGAGAGGGAAATAGGGAGGTGAATGAGACAAGACAGAGCAATATTATGTATATATATATGTGTGTATGTATATATATGTATGTATTATACATATATATACACACACTTACCTTCTGGCTTAGAATCTTAGAAAAGTAATATTGTATATTAAAGAAATATATACATTTGGAAATCCAAGAATCAAAAGGGGGAAACAGAGTGGCAAACATTTGAATGAAGATCAGTGGAAGCAAAATCAGAAGTGATCTTATCAAAGAAGTGTATTATTACTGGTCTGAAAGAGCAAACAAATTCCAAATCTGGCACCAAGGCATAATATATTAATGATGGGAGAGTTCAATATGTGGAGACATATGCTAGAGCATTCTCTTTCTTCCAAAAGCAGAGCAACCAATAATAATTTTTGACTTGTCTTAATCATAATTTATATAAAGGTTGAGTATACCTCATATCTCTCCTCTTTCTTAGTTAAACTCCTTGAGAAAGCTGTCTACACAAAGAACCTCTATTTCTTCTCCTCTTCTCTTTCTTCTAAGTTTATCATATGATTTGTCACCTCATCATTCAACTGGAAATTCCCTCTCAAAAACAAATATGAAAACTAAGGACAACAAAAAATCTACTGGAAATTTTTTTTAAACCCTAACTTTCTGTCTTGGAATCAATACATAGTATTGATTCCAAAGTAGAAGAGTGGTAAGGGCTAGGTAATGAAGGTTAAGTGACTTGCTCAGGATCATATAGCTAAGGAAGGGTGTGAAATCAAATTTGAACCTGGGACCTCCCATCTCTAGGCCTGGCTCTCGATCCACTGAGTCACCTAGCTGTCCCAGGATTTTTTTTTAAAGCAAGCTATATTGGCAAAAAGAGGAGTACATTATAAAAAAATTGAACATTTGTATAGAGTAAGAGATCAGTGAGAGAATGAAGGCAAAGGTACTCAATTATCATTTTGCTTTTGTTGTCTCTGGCAAGGAAAATTATTTTAGGAATGGAGATCTCAAAGCACATATGGATAAAAAACAATTAAGAAAACATTAAGAAAACGCCTCACTGCTCTTGATGGGTCCAAGGTTCCACATCTAGAAAAACTATATCTTGGAATACCTTTAGAACTGGAAGGTGTGATTATGGAACTATTAAGAAACATGGGGAGATTCTGTGAATGTGAAGGACCAAAATGTTGTCCTAATTTTCAAAAAATAGAAACTAACAAACTATATAGGTCAGTGACCTTGACTTTGATTTGGGGAGGTGATAATGAAGAATTTATTATTGAAAAGATGGTGAAGGTAGTGATCATCAGCATGACTTTGTTAAGAATATCTGGTTAGGGACAGCTAGGTGACTCAGTAGATAGAGAGCCAGTTCTAAGGTTGGGAGGTCCTGGGTTCAAAGGTGGCCTTAGATACTTCTTAGCTGTATGACCCTGGGCAAGTTACTTAACCCCAAATTGCTTAGTTTTTGCTACTCTTCTGCCTTGGAATTGATATATAGTGTTGTTCTAAGATAGAAAGTTAGGGTTAAAAAAAAAGACTATATGGTTATCTAGCAGTACTAATACTAAGTCAGTATTCTAAAGAGATCAAAGAAAAAGAAAAAAGATCCATATGAACAAAAATATTTATAGAGACTCTTTTAATGGTAAAAAAGAATTGGAAAATGAGGGGATGCCCATCAATGGGGGGATGGCTGAATAAATTGCAGTGTATGATTGTGATGGAATGCTATTGTGCTATGTCAAGCAGGATAGTTTGAGAAAAACTTGAGTTATATGAAGTAATGCAGAGAGGAGTTAGCAAAACCAGGAGCTCATTGTACACAGTAACAGTAATATTGTAATGATGATCAACTGTGAAAGACTTAGCTACTCTGATCAATACAGTGATCCAGAGGCAGAGCCAAGATGGCAGAGTATATGGAAAGCTCAAATTGCTCTGAGAATTCTCTCTAACCAACCTTAAAATAATGCTTGTTATAAACAAAAAGGGGGTCCTAAGGAGATATAGCTATACAGTGATGTGAATGTATCTATCTGTATTCTCCCTAGCTGCAGATGATGGAGGAACACCAACCCCGATCACCCTTGATAGTTGTTATAATTTCCCCTTTTCTCTAACAGTTGCCCAGGGAGGACCCCCAAAAGGTTAGATAGATGGGTAACCTTTCAGGTCCAACCTGGGGTTGGATAGATTAATATAGGACTTTGATTTGCCTTGGATTACGTTTGGTATCTGACTGCGTTGACTCCTTCCCCAAGGGTCGTGATATAAAGACCACTCAGGAAGGTACTTGTTAAACTCACTTTATCTAAAATCAGAGAAAGGATAAATAGGACAAGGATTGGGGATTGGAGACCCTATCAATCTATTATCTATGCCTAGTTGACCATCAGGACTGGAGGCTATTATCTAGTAGAAGCTGGAGCTTTATTCTCTCCACTACCTCTGGCCCAGCCTGGCCACGGCCAAGCCAGGGAATAGGGAATGCTATTGATGCAGCCGTATTGATGATCTTAATTCTCTCAGCTTTCTCACTACCAGTGTTTGGTGATGCACTAGCTCTCACAGTCTTTCAGGAAATATTCATATTCTTCCTACTCTCTTCTTCATAGGCCTCCCTACCTCCTTTCACCACCCACTCAGAGATTTCCCAGTCCAGAGACTCCTGTCCAGAGACCTCCAGAGCCCAGAGAGACCTAGAGAGACTCCCTTCAAGTGGCTGTCAGGGGTATTTATACTGTCAGGCCAACTGACATTTGCCCTGGCTCATGGCACCTGGGAACATTCCGTGTCTTCCAACCGCCTTCCCTGAAATTCAAGGTGGCATCCATCATTTCCCAGATTATGAATATAACATGCTTCAAATGAAATACCAGGGTAACAGAACCAACAAGGGGATGGAGTGAAGCAACTTCCCTGCAGTAAGAAGAGAGGATCTATTTCACTGAGGTAAGAGGGGAACACTGCCAGCAGCAAGGTGAACCTCACCAAGGAGTACCAGTATAAGCCAATAGCAAACTGCTACACCCTACTCCTACTGCTCCAGGTTCTGAACCTGGACCCAAGTCAATTTCAAGACCCCAAGACCCTGTCTAAGCCAATAGTAGAGCACCCATACCCACACCTTAAAGTTCTAAACCCTAGCCCAAGCATGCAGTGAGGCCCCAAACCCTAGCCTGTTAAATTTAAATTAAAAACTCATGGTTCTTAGTTTCCATTGAGTTTATTAATAATCATTTGAAATAAAGAAAGCAGATAGGTATAGGTTTAAAGCCTATTTTCTACTCTAAGTCTGACCATGTGTTTCTCCACATGGCTGTCTCTCTCAGCCATGGTCCTCCACTGCCACCATCCAAGGGAAAAGAGAAAGTGGGTACCCCCCTTCACCCCTCTTTTATCTTCTTTCTTGACCTAGACCCATAACCTTTAGTTCTACATGTTCCTAGGACTCTTCACCTGTGACCTCTGTTTGGAGTGTTCACGTGATGGACACAGGCACGCAGATGGGATGGGTCAGACCAGAAGGGGTGGGGGAGAGCATTCTATTTATACTAAGTGTACCTGGCTGGTGCAAGATTAAGAGGAGGCCCACACCCTGGCATGAGCCTGTACTGAGGCTCCCAAGACCCAATGCAAAGCATTTGGCAAGTATACTTGGCCTGTGTATGCCCTGAGTGAGGCCCAAGGCCCTTGCCTAGGCTTGAGGTCAGGACCTGAGCCTCAGCACAAAGTATCTCTCAGTGCTCTGAACCCAGCAAGCCATTAGCAGTCATTGAAGGAAACTGAATCAGTAGTGGGAGGGGGCCTTCAGAGCTCCTAGCCCACAGACCATTACACTACCTTGGAAAAACTGAAACTTGTAGAAACTCAGAACTAGGGCTAAGGGTAGCAGCAAGGAAAAACCAAAGTTTAAGAGGGTGCCTTCTCTACCTTGATAACAGAACCCATCTTTTAGATAGAAGTTAAAGTCAAAGAAAGACTGGGAAAATGAGTAAACAGCAAAAAAAAAACAAAACAAAAAACTCTCCAAAAAAACCCCAAAACAACCCCTCCCCCAACAAAAAACACTTAACCATAGAAAATTATTATGGGATAAAGAAGAGCAAGGCATAGACTCAAAATGGGAATTGGTCTTGGGCTCTGGAACTGCTCAAAAAAGGAATTAAAAAATCAGATATGCAGAAGAAAAATGGGGAAGAGAAATGAAAGCAATGCAAGAAGAAAATAACAGCTTAAAAAGCAGAATTGGCCAAATGGAAAAAGAGGCATAAAAATCCAATGAAGAAAAGACTTTCTAAAAAGTAAAATTGGCCAAATGGAAAAGGAGGTTTAAAAGCTCAGAGAAGAAAATAATTTTCTAAAAATCAGAATTGGGCAAATACAGTGATCCAAAACATTTCCATAGGACTCATGATAAAAAAAATGCTATACATCTCAGAGAGAAAATTGATGAACTTTGAGTACAGATTGAAGATTATTGTTTTTCACTTTATCTTTATAGCTTTTTTAACAGCATAATTAATATTGAAATATTTTACATTATTTCACATGTACATGGTCAATATCATATTGCTTGCTTTTTCAGTGGGTGGGGAAGGGGAGGGAGAAAGAGAGAATCTGGAGGTCAAAATTAAATAAAAAGAAAAATATTGAAAATAATCATTTAAAAAATAATACAAGGTCTTACTGTGCATTTTCAGAAATAGTAAATGTAGGAATTTGTTTTGCTTTATTACCTATCTTTATAACAAGGGTTTAATTTTTCTTTTCTTTTTTTTCCTCAGAGTAGGGGAGGGGAAGGACTAGTGATAGAGTTGCCCAAAAATGGGGAAAAAGAGAAAGAAAGAAAGAAAAGATCATTGAAACATTTAAAGGAACAAAAAGGCTGAAAGGAAATACAGAAAAGTGGGATAGTTTTGAAAGTTATATATCAAACTTAATTACATACTTAAAATGAAAAGCAAATCATTTATACAATAGAGATTCATAATTTCATAGAGGTAAATCCTGGTAAATGTGAATAATGAATCCTGTGGGGTGGCTGCATCTATTCAAATTCATATTGTTTGAAGTTATAATTATGTCAAATATGGTAATTGTTTCCAGTCTAATAAAAGATGCAGTGGGAATTTGAAAACGGCAACCACTTCACAGAATTAATTATTTGTATTCATTGGGACCTAGCTGTACAATTTTCTTTTTTCTGTTCTACTTTGTAATATGGAAATGTTAATTTTATTTGGTATTAAATTCAGAATAATATTTTTAAAAGATCATGTAGTATTATCCTAATTTCCTTTTCTGTCAGAATTATTAGACTAGAAGATTAAGGAAATATTTTGAGCACTGCCTGGATTTTAGCAAAGTACTTGACAAAATCTTTTGTGTGATATAAATTAGATGAATGTACAATTACATGAACTTGGAACTCACTGAATGACCAACTCTAAAGAATATTTATTAACTGACATTTATTTGGAAGATTTCCAATGGAAGGTCCCAGGGATCAGTATGGTCCTCTTTTAACATTTTTATCAACGAATGGATAAAAGCATAGTGGACACTATCAAATTGGCAGATGGTTTAAAGCTGGGAAGAATAGTTAACATATAAGTTGAATTAAAATTTTTGTTTCTATATAATTGAGCAAAAAATAAAAATAAATTTAAAAATAAATGTTAATTTAAATTCAAATTTAAATTAATTTAAAATTTAAAAAACCCACAAGGATTATTTTCTTGGCTTCACAGGTAACCAACCAATAGTATTAATGAAACTGAAATAAAAAAGATACACATTCATTAACAGTACATCAAAATAAAAAACAAGCATGTTCATTTACACATACGATAGTAAATATATGCAATTATATATAGCAAGGCACTTTTCACACAAGTAGTCTCTGTTATTGCTGCCTAGAGACATATGTGACTATATCTTCAGATTTACCTGTAACAATAATAATTTAGCTTAGTAACTGGTCTAATAGATTTAGTTCTCTTGTCGGGTACCGATTGCTCAATTCCTGTACCAGAGCTAATAGTTGGCACAGGCTATTAGGTGTTATGTTAGGATCATTATAGATCTGTGTGTCTACAACTGGCCAGGCAGCTGTCTCAGGTTGGCTATCAGTATGTTCAAGATCTGTGGGTTGAATCTGTCTGTACCCTAAAAGTCTTTCTAGCAGTTTGGGGCAGCAAAGAAGCTATTCCATTTTCTTACCTTGTAATAACACACTGAATGCACTGCCTTCAAGGCCAATAGCTGAGTGAGAAAGTATTTGGTCAGTTATGGATAATCTCTTTTCCTCTGCCTTTGCCTAGGTGAGTTCTATGCACCTGCTCTTTAGAAAGTCCAACTAACTCTCTTATGGGCAATAAATCCTTTTGGTGAATAGTTTTAATAGATCCCACTCCATTCTCTGGGACTATTTTGTAAAATGAGCAACTTGCCCAGTCTCTCAAATTGTTAAAATCCTATGATAAGGGCAGCTAGGTAGTACTGTGGATAGATAGCCAGATTTGGAGTCAGAAGGTTTCAAATCTGGCCTCAGACATTTCTTAGCTATGTAGATAAATCACTTAATCACAGTTGCCTAGCCCTTGCCCTTCTGAAGGTAAGAGTTTTTTTTTTAAAGGCACTACTGAAATATGATGAAATATTGTGAAAAGTAACAATGATACATTGTTGTGGTAAACATACTTGAAGTAAAAAAACTGGGTTCTAATCCAGATAGGAATCAAATGATATAATGTCTTTAACTTGGAGCTGAAAGAACCCAGGTTTCTAATCCAGTTTCTTGTCACTTATACATCTAAATTCAGGCAAGTAATCTATGTGAGTCTTAGCTTCCTCATCCATAAATTGAAAGTGCTGGATGAGGACATATGACATCTAAGGACCTTTTCCAGCTCTAATACAAATCAGTTTGTAACGAATTTACATAAATATAAACTATTATTTTCATTCCTTGCCTTACCATCTACCCTTCCTGGATGTAGCAGATGGGAAGAGCTAATTGAAGACTGTAGCCTATCCTGGACCTGCTCCCAAATCCTTCCTAATAGTCTACAGGGAAGGAAAAGGAGTATCTCTCTGTATCTCAAAGGGCTTGGTCAGTGGAAATGGAACCCTAGGATGTCCTGGCTCTACTGAGGACCAATTAAGGGGCTAATTAGCTTTGGGAGCTGTTGTGTAGCAGGGGGACTTAGTTTAAAAATTAGAAAGTACTTTTTGGGAGGGAAGAGAAGAGACAGGGGAAGATTAAGTGGAGTTCTCTTTCTCCGGGGTTCTAACAGCTTCTAAGGGAAGGATCTGGGGTATCCTAGAGACAGCAGGAGAATGGACGCCAGTTTCTCCATTTTCCACGCCAGCCTCAAAGAATGCTGGGAAAATAGATGTATTTTCTCCTCTACGCCCCCTCCCTTCCTCCTTGACCCTCCCCTAACCCTCCCCCCACGCTGCAGCCCTCTGCTGCCCCCTGACGTCTCGCTCTTGCCTTTGCCTCTCTTGCCTTTGCTGCTCCTGGCCGCGCCCTCCGCTTCCGTTCTTCCGTAGCAACTTGGTCCCGCCCCCTGCCTTCTCTTCCTTGTAATTGGCGGTTTAGGGACTCCACCCATCCTGCTATTCGGGGTTGGCCGTGTTTTTTCCTCTCTTCGGCCCCTCCCACCGCCTCCCTCCAGATTGGCTACTTCGGTTCCAAGGTCCCGCCCACTCTCCCGGGCCCTACCGTCACGCGCTGCTCCGGCCGCTTCCGGGGTGGGGGGGCCTGGAGTGGGGGGGGGGGGCTGGTCCTTGCTTGTAGCCTTGCGGAGGCCGTGTAAGCCGGGGCCGCAGCCGCGGGAGGTAAGGCCGCTTGGCAGTGCCCGGGGGGCTGCAGAGTGCGGGCACGGTGCTCGTGCCCCGGAGTGCAGTGGCTTGGCTGGGCAAGAAGCAGCTGCCCCCCAGGAACTCTCCAGGAACATTGCACCCCATTTCCCTCTTACCAGGGCCCCCGAGAATCCAAGGGGGCTGGGTCTGCAGGCAGTGGGGGAAGCTGAGCGGGTGTCCTTTGTGGGGAGTGGCTTTAGGGCCAAGGATGCCCGGATGCCTGGGGAGGCAGGGGTTCCCCAGGACTAAGCCGGCGCATGCATGAACCGGGGGAGGCGGAAATATTTGGACCGGGCCTGCCTGATCTTCTCGAATTTGTGGACCAGCTCCGGACACCTTACCCAGCGGGGACGGGGCATGGGGATGAAAGGTTGCTTCTTAGAGCTGTCCTGGAAGACTGCTTGGGTCTGAGTTGCCTCCATCCCAGTGTGATGTCACCTGGTCCTGGCAACCTCAGCATCTTCAGAACTTGGGGCTGGGGCAGGTTCGGGTTGATAACTGCCCATCCCCCAAGCCGCTACCCAAATCTCCCAACCTCTTGCCAAACGAAGGGTGCTACTGGCCCTGGGGAGAAGACGGGAAATAATTGGAAGTGTCACCAGATGGTGACATCATCCCCTGTACTCTGTGCCCGCCCCAAATTTCTGTTCCTGCTCTTGTGTATTTTAGGGATTGGAAAGGTAGAGGCTAAGGAGCTTCTTCCTGACCCTACCCAGACCAGAGTGTCAGGGTGGGACAGCTGAAGACACTAAGGGAGCCCTTAAGGGATGACCCTTGCAGGGATGAAGGGTGTGTCACACTTTGCCATTTTCCTTTGGGAAAGAGGGTGGCTTTCGGTGGTGGGGCTCCCTACTTCTACCCTGAGTTAAGAATTTGGTGCTCTTAGAAATGGAGCCTTTGGGTGTGGTCATATGAGCTTCCAGAAGGTGGAAAATGGAAAAAGGTGCATTGTCAAATGGGTTCCAACACCTCTTACTTTGGAGTCAGGACTTCCCTCTCTCTGCTGGGACTGGTTCTAATCCAGCAATTAGTACAGAACTCTGCACACAGTAGGTGCTTACTAAATGTCTGTTTCCTTGAATTAAGAGTCTAAATGTGGTGGTGAAACAAAGGAACTATTTTTTAAAGAGTGGAAAAAACCTAGATATCTCAACTTTTTCCTTTAAAAGATGGGAATCCAAGCCCCAGAGAGGGAGGTTTCTGCCTTGCTTAAAGACCACACAGATGTGATTTAAACCCAGGTGTGGCACATTCCTTTGGTAGATCTTGTGGACTGGCTGACTATATGGATTGTATCTGAAATTAGGAGAGACACTTGGGTTTGTGGCCTTGGTTTCTTCCTCAGTCAAAATGGAAATTTTGCTATTTGCATTTGTATTAAAGCCCTACCTTTCCCTTTGGCGTACCACCTTCCTGTCCTATTATGCTGTAGCAGAAATGCACTTTGCTAACCTAACCTGAAAGCCCTATAGAAATGTGAGTTAATATTATTATTGTTCTTGTACAGTGTCCTGAGGCCTCGGGTAGGGGAAGGGCGAGGTCAAGGTCAGCCTCCTGGAGGGGTTCCAGGTTTGAATCCCACCCTGAGTGAAATGGAGAACTTTTGTACCCCCGACCCCAGGGACCCGAGTGGAGGTGTCCCTCCCGAAGCGCCCCATGCTGAAGACGACTCCTTGCTGTTCCTGCCCCTGCCCTGGCTGCTGGTGTGATGAGTAACACGACAGCACCCAGTGCCCCGAGGGCTGTCAGCGACTCCATGGTGGGCTATGTGCTCGGCCCCTTCTTCCTCATCACCCTAGTAGGGGTGGTGGTTGCTGTGGTAAGAAAAGAAGTCCTACCTTTCAGCCTCTTCGTAGGGTGTGTGTGGAAGGATCTCTTGGTTGGGGTGGGGGGAACGACCGTTCTGCCAAGCCCCTTGCCCACTACCCAATGTCCCTTCTCTTTATTACAGATGATGTACATCCAGAAGAAGAAACGGTAAGTGCTAGTCCAGGAAGCAGGGAACTCTTCCCAACCCAGAGGGAAAGGGGGCAGGCAGGTGCAGGCAGTCCTACTGCAGGGAGGAGGGAGATCTCCCCATTTAGGCAGCTAGGTGGCGCACTGGACAGACTACTGGGGGACCGATGTTCCGGTTGCACCTCAGACCCTTACAGCTGGTGTGGCCCTGGGTACTTGATTCAGCTGCTCGGTGCCTCAGTTTCCCTATCTTTCAGCACACCTGTTTTATCAGATTGAGTTAGTGCATGAAGTAATTTGCAAGCCTTGATTGTTATATAAGTGCTGCCTATTATTAGCAATGATCAGTGCCTAGGTATATACTTAGGTCATCTGTGGCAGGATTCCCCCTCTCATACTACCACTGGTCGGTTTTCTTCTTGAATACCCTAATGGCATCTGGCTACTCTTCTGAGTGTCTTTGTGGGTTTGGGGAGGTAGGAATGGCTCAATTTATTCAGCCTAGGAAGAAAGTGTATTGTAAGGGGCAGCTAGGTCAATCAGTGGACCAAGAGCTAGACCTAGAGACCAGAGGTCCTGGGCTCTAGTGTAATCTCAGGCACTTCCTAGCCCTGTGACCCTGGGCAAATCACTTAACCCCTATTGCCTACCCCTTACCATTCTTCTGCCTTAGAACCAATGGTTAGTACTTAAAAAAAAAAATGGTACAGTGTACCTAGTAGGTTCTGTTTTGGCGCCTGAGCTAAAGGGCTCTTGGTCTGAGGAATGGAAAGAAGGAAATTAGGGGACCCCTTCCTTCCAGGGTGGACAGACTCCGGCACCACTTGCTGCCCATGTACAGCTATGACCCAGCAGAAGAGTTGCATGAAGCTGAGCAGGAATTGCTCTGTGAGGTGGGGGATCCCAAGGTGAGTGTTCAGCCCTTCCAGGCCCTGTCAGCCCAGTTGGGAGCCCTGGGCCCCCTCGAGTTCTCCTGGGGGTTATTTTGGTCATTGGGCTTTTCTGGGCTGGTGAAGAGTGGGGAATGAAGGGTTCAGGGGTTTGGTAAGGGAAGCCTCTTCTGCCTGCCTGGTTCAGGGCTACACAAGGTGGGGGAAGG
>NC_058133.1:261246680-261262605 GCF_016433145.1 Gracilinanus agilis | reverse complement strand
CGGTGCTCGTGCCCCGGAGTGCAGTGGCTTGGCTGGGCAAGAAGCAGCTGCCCCCCAGGAACTCTCCAGGAACATTGCACCCCATTTCCCTCTTACCAGGGCCCCCGAGAATCCAAGGGGGCTGGGTCTGCAGGCAGTGGGGGAAGCTGAGCGGGTGTCCTTTGTGGGGAGTGGCTTTAGGGCCAAGGATGCCCGGATGCCTGGGGAGGCAGGGGTTCCCCAGGACTAAGCCGGCGCATGCATGAACCGGGGGAGGCGGAAATATTTGGACCGGGCCTGCCTGATCTTCTCGAATTTGTGGACCAGCTCCGGACACCTTACCCAGCGGGGACGGGGCATGGGGATGAAAGGTTGCTTCTTAGAGCTGTCCTGGAAGACTGCTTGGGTCTGAGTTGCCTCCATCCCAGTGTGATGTCACCTGGTCCTGGCAACCTCAGCATCTTCAGAACTTGGGGCTGGGGCAGGTTCGGGTTGATAACTGCCCATCCCCCAAGCCGCTACCCAAATCTCCCAACCTCTTGCCAAACGAAGGGTGCTACTGGCCCTGGGGAGAAGACGGGAAATAATTGGAAGTGTCACCAGATGGTGACATCATCCCCTGTACTCTGTGCCCGCCCCAAATTTCTGTTCCTGCTCTTGTGTATTTTAGGGATTGGAAAGGTAGAGGCTAAGGAGCTTCTTCCTGACCCTACCCAGACCAGAGTGTCAGGGTGGGACAGCTGAAGACACTAAGGGAGCCCTTAAGGGATGACCCTTGCAGGGATGAAGGGTGTGTCACACTTTGCCATTTTCCTTTGGGAAAGAGGGTGGCTTTCGGTGGTGGGGCTCCCTACTTCTACCCTGAGTTAAGAATTTGGTGCTCTTAGAAATGGAGCCTTTGGGTGTGGTCATATGAGCTTCCAGAAGGTGGAAAATGGAAAAAGGTGCATTGTCAAATGGGTTCCAACACCTCTTACTTTGGAGTCAGGACTTCCCTCTCTCTGCTGGGACTGGTTCTAATCCAGCAATTAGTACAGAACTCTGCACACAGTAGGTGCTTACTAAATGTCTGTTTCCTTGAATTAAGAGTCTAAATGTGGTGGTGAAACAAAGGAACTATTTTTTAAAGAGTGGAAAAAACCTAGATATCTCAACTTTTTCCTTTAAAAGATGGGAATCCAAGCCCCAGAGAGGGAGGTTTCTGCCTTGCTTAAAGACCACACAGATGTGATTTAAACCCAGGTGTGGCACATTCCTTTGGTAGATCTTGTGGACTGGCTGACTATATGGATTGTATCTGAAATTAGGAGAGACACTTGGGTTTGTGGCCTTGGTTTCTTCCTCAGTCAAAATGGAAATTTTGCTATTTGCATTTGTATTAAAGCCCTACCTTTCCCTTTGGCGTACCACCTTCCTGTCCTATTATGCTGTAGCAGAAATGCACTTTGCTAACCTAACCTGAAAGCCCTATAGAAATGTGAGTTAATATTATTATTGTTCTTGTACAGTGTCCTGAGGCCTCGGGTAGGGGAAGGGCGAGGTCAAGGTCAGCCTCCTGGAGGGGTTCCAGGTTTGAATCCCACCCTGAGTGAAATGGAGAACTTTTGTACCCCCGACCCCAGGGACCCGAGTGGAGGTGTCCCTCCCGAAGCGCCCCATGCTGAAGACGACTCCTTGCTGTTCCTGCCCCTGCCCTGGCTGCTGGTGTGATGAGTAACACGACAGCACCCAGTGCCCCGAGGGCTGTCAGCGACTCCATGGTGGGCTATGTGCTCGGCCCCTTCTTCCTCATCACCCTAGTAGGGGTGGTGGTTGCTGTGGTAAGAAAAGAAGTCCTACCTTTCAGCCTCTTCGTAGGGTGTGTGTGGAAGGATCTCTTGGTTGGGGTGGGGGGAACGACCGTTCTGCCAAGCCCCTTGCCCACTACCCAATGTCCCTTCTCTTTATTACAGATGATGTACATCCAGAAGAAGAAACGGTAAGTGCTAGTCCAGGAAGCAGGGAACTCTTCCCAACCCAGAGGGAAAGGGGGCAGGCAGGTGCAGGCAGTCCTACTGCAGGGAGGAGGGAGATCTCCCCATTTAGGCAGCTAGGTGGCGCACTGGACAGACTACTGGGGGACCGATGTTCCGGTTGCACCTCAGACCCTTACAGCTGGTGTGGCCCTGGGTACTTGATTCAGCTGCTCGGTGCCTCAGTTTCCCTATCTTTCAGCACACCTGTTTTATCAGATTGAGTTAGTGCATGAAGTAATTTGCAAGCCTTGATTGTTATATAAGTGCTGCCTATTATTAGCAATGATCAGTGCCTAGGTATATACTGAGGTCATCTGTGGCAGGATTCCCCCTCTCATACTACCACTGGTCGGTTTTCTTCTTGAATACCCTAATGGCATCTGGCTACTCTTCTGAGTGTCTTTGTGGGTTTGGGGAGGTAGGAATGGCTCAATTTATTCAGCCTAGGAAGAAAGTGTATTGTAAGGGGCAGCTAGGTCAATCAGTGGACCAAGAGCTAGACCTAGAGACCAGAGGTCCTGGGCTCTAGTGTAATCTCAGGCACTTCCTAGCCCTGTGACCCTGGGCAAATCACTTAACCCCTATTGCCTACCCCTTACCATTCTTCTGCCTTAGAACCAATGGTTAGTACTTAAAAAAAAAAATGGTACAGTATACCTAGTAGGTTCTGTTTTGGCGCCTGAGCTAAAGGGCTCTTGGTCTGAGGAATGGAAAGAAGGAAATTAGGGGACCCCTTCCTTCCAGGGTGGACAGACTCCGGCACCACTTGCTGCCCATGTACAGCTATGACCCAGCAGAAGAGTTGCATGAAGCTGAGCAGGAATTGCTCTGTGAGGTGGGGGATCCCAAGGTGAGTGTTCAGCCCTGTCAGCCCAGGGCTCCCTCGAGTTTTCCTGGGGGTTATTTTGGTCATTGGGCTTTTCTGGGCTGGTGAAGAGTGGGGAATGAAGGGTTCAGGGGTTTGGTAAGGGAAGCCTCTTCTGCCTGCCTGGTTCAGGGCTACACAAGGTGGGGGAAGGATGTTTTAGGATCTCCTTCTTCCTCTTACAGGTGGTCCATGGCTGGCACAGTAGTTACCAGCACAAACGGATGCCCCTGTTGGATGTGAAGACATAACTAGGGAAAAGTCCTTCACTGCCTGTTACAAGAGTTGAGTTGCTCATTTCTGCCCATCTCAGAACAGAGGCTTCCCCCAACCCGTTATACCCAGCAGGACTTGCAACAAACAGTCCATGGCTCTCTAGGAGGCTGGGGTCTCTTCCCCACCCTAAGGGACCCTATCTACCATGCTTCTTTGGGCAGACTTGTCCATAGTATCTCTTGGCCAACCCCCAAATTGGAGGGGGAGGAGAGTACCCTGTCCCCTCCCAAGTATTCTCCCAGCATGCTCCTTTGTCCTTGCTATCAGGTGCTGGGTTATGGTTTCCTAGGGAGGGATTTGTAGTGGAGTCCTGTCTCTAGGAATGGCTTTGTTTCTATTATACAATATATATTTTGTAAATAAAATGTTTTGTGGATGAGTATGATGGAGAAAGTATCCCCTCCCCTCAAGCTAACAAGGCCCTTTGTAATGAGGTGAAAGACCCCATTTTGGATGTTGGGAGTTTTTAAGCCAGCTGGAAAAGGGCCCCAATATTTTAGACTATATTGTTTAGTTCAAGTCTGGTTCCCCAACCTCACCTTAGGGATAGCCATCACTCCCTACCTATCCCCTAGAATGAAGACTTTTGGTCCAAGAAAAAAAGGAATTTATTTTTATTCAAGTAACTGCAAATAGGAAACCAGAGTGGAGTGGGGGGGGGCCTCATAACAGTCTGGGACCACCCCTTCCCCCCACTTCAGCTGGACCTCCTTCCCTTAACCCTCCCAACCTGAAGATTAGCCAAGGAAGGGCTGATAGAAGTGGGGGTGGGCAGCTCCCCTGGGGCCCTGCCTCCTCAACAATGTCAACTTTTTAGTAAACTAGGCATGGTGTCTCCTCTCTCCTCACCCCACCAAGCCTTCCTTGCAAAGATCTGGGGAGGATAAGCAGGGTAGATGGGGGAGGGTTGAGGGTAGATGAATATGGGAACCAAAGAACCTGCATGGCTGGGTGTCTGGAAGCCACAGAATATAAAAACAAAACCAACATAATGTGCTCAGAGGTAGATTGTGAACAGAGGGAAGATGTAACCAGTTCCTAGGGGGAGGGGGTGGCATTCTGAAATGAGGGATGGAGTAGGAGGGCCAAGATAGAAACAAAATCCTTGCAAAGCATGTATTCCAAAGGCAAAAAAATCATAGGCCAAGGCAGGCCAGCCCAGGATTGGGGGAAATTAATAGGATTGTCGAATCCCCCTTTTCCCTAGATCTCTGGAGCTGCAAGGAAATAAGAGGTGAATCAGGCCCTCCTCCTCCCCTCCCTGGGCTACTTCTCCCAGTGCCTGACTCTCTTGCACTCCAGCCCAGCCCCATTCCAGTTGATGCTAAGGAAAGTGTGGGGAGGGAATGGGGGGGGGGGATCAGGCTTCCCCTTCATTCTGCTTCCACCCCTGGGACCAATTTTGGCTGGATGGAAGGCAGAAAAAAGGGGAGGAGGGCACAGGATCACCCCAGATAGAAGTCAGAGAGAAGCCAAGCTCTTTAAGATCAAGAAGCTTGTCCATCTATCTGTCCTTCGTCTCAAACCCTTTGGGGAGGGCAGGAAAACAGAAACCCGGGTCCCATTCCAGGGGGCACAGACCAAAGAAACAGGTGTTGGCAGCTAAGTCAGTTTAGCCCTGTCAGAGAGGAAGGCATACAAAAGAAATCCCAGGTCTGGGAAGGGGAGGGTGGTGGTGTCTAAGGAAGGGTGAATGGAGTGGGGAGAGGGGGGAAGGGAGTTAGGGAAATGCCCAACTGCCAACCCTTCCTCTCCCCTGCCCAGCTTGGGGTAGCTGTAGTTTTCCCGGGTTGAGCTGTTATTTCCCTGACCAGGAAGGGCAGATGGAGGGAGAAGAGAGGTTTGGGAGGGGGGAGGGGGAGAAAGAAAAATGGGGATTTAAAGATCAACATTTTTCTGTCTAGTCCCAGAATGAAAGGGCCGCTGCCATCATCGTTGTCATCATCGTCATCGAGGGGGATGAGGTAGGAAGATACAAGCAGACTCAGTTACTGCTCCTCCTCTGAAGACTCCTGGGATATCCCCTCTTCCTCTTCTTTCTCCTGCAAGGGAATAGGTGGGGAAAAGGTGGGATGTGCTCCCCCTGCTTCCTCCAGGGAAGGACCCTCCCCCACAAGCCCCAGGGCTGGGGGGGGGGTGGCAAAGTGCCCCCCTACACACACCCAGGCCCCCCCCTCCATGCTCTGGGGTTGGGATGAGTCAGGGCTGAGTGTGTGGGTGACTCAGCACTCTTGCAGCCCGGTTTCATTCATAAAATGAGGAGGAATTTAAAGGGAAAACAGAGCTCACTCCAGCGGCTTCCTCCCCGGCCAGGCTCCTCCCCCCGCCCAGGCATTCTTTCCTCTCTACTACAGTGGGGGAGGGGAGGGGAGGAAGTGAGCGTCCCAGGCGAGGGAAGACTAGGAAAAAGCCAGCACAAAAGGAGATGGGAGGGCAGGGGGGACTCCTCCCCTGGCAGGCAGTGGTAGCAAAGCAGAAATAAAGAGGTGAGCAGCCTGGCTGGGCCCCTTTGTTCCTGTCCTTGTCTTGGGGGGGTGGGGGGAATGGGGGGCGCCCAGGCTTAGGAGGTGGCCCGGGGCTGACCTTGGTGGTGGAGGGAGGAAAGGGAAGTGAGTTCTAGAGCACACTCACAGGGTGGGAATTTGGGACACCGAACGGACCCAGGGCGGCCCCCGTGCCAGGCAGAGACTCCAAAACAAGTCGCTTCCTGTTACTCACTCCTGGAGGCCTGCCAGATGTTGTCTCTCTTCTTCCACCCCCCCCAACCCCCCCACCAAGGGGAAGGGGGCTGGTCTGGCTGAAAGCAGGAAGGCAGAAGAGTTGGGAGACTCCAGTGCCTGCCTGGCTTTGGGCTAACTGCCACCTTGTGGGGCACTAGAATGAGCTGTTCTTCTCACCAAGAGGTCCCCAACCTGTGCCTGGTCACTGCTCCCACTTTTATTGACCACAGGCAATCCTTAGAGGGGAAATTAGGACTTTTTGGAATGAAATGTCCTTGAGAGGAATGAGGGGAAAAAAACAGATGGGGAAGAGGTAAGAAGTCCAAATCTAGGAGAATGATTCTAGAGATTCCTTTACTCAAGGCTTCTTCCTGGGCTAAGGCAGATCCTAGAAGCAAGAGGCAAGTGCCCTGGACAACCATCTCCCTCTCATTTTCTCACACACGCAGCTCTTTTACCTACCAGCTTTTTGGGTCTACCTCTTGGTTTCCTCCCTGGTGCAGTGGTGGTTTTCTAAGAAGGAACAGACCCAGGAGTCAACAAAGCAGTTTCTCTTAAACAAGTGGGCAAAGGCTCTAATTTTCTCTCACAGATGTGGAGTATCGATCCCATCTATACAGGATGGGATCCGTCAGAACTCTGAAAGCTCTCCCAGCCTAGGTAGGGCTTGCCCTCCAGCACTAGACATTCTATCTATTTATCTAAACACATATACACTCCTCACTCCTTTTTCTTCCCACCAGAGCCCTAAGCCTCTTCCACCCATGACTCAAGAGGATATGAGTCGAACCCTCAAACTAAATAAATAAATAAATAGAGCAAAAACAGCTTCTCAAAGAAGCCACCAACCAGGACCCTCCCCAACCCCATATGTTTGGCCTCTTCTTTAGAGGTCCCTCCCCCTTCCTTCAACACCCCCTCGATAACTTAATTTCCTGGGGGATGAAAGGAACACCCTCCTCCCCCTTCCCTCTACACCCCAGATGAATCATTCCCTGGTTCTCCCCAATGCCAGGAGAATCAGAAGGCGACTGAAGCCTCTCTCCAGCCAACTCCAATCTCCCTACTCTCCCCCAACCCTAAGCAATGAACCTTTTTTTTGCTTTATGAACTTTTACAAAAGTTGATTTTATAAAATGCTCTAATAGCGGACCACCCTTTAAAAAGGTTTTCTATTATCTACACCATCTGATTTTCAAACAGCTCTAATGAGGTAAAAAGACATTTTATAAATGAGGAAACCAAGGTACACACATGCCCAATTAAGAGATGAGAACCCTCAAATATGGTTGGAAAGTCAATGTCCTTTTCCCACTAATAATGGCTAACATGCACTTACTATATGGAAAGCCATGGGCTGAGCTCTTTTATTTATTTTTTGTTATTATTTTTAACCCTTACCTAGTAAGTTCCAGAGAGCAGATTTGAACATAGACCCCCCTGAATCAGGGCCAGTGCTCTGTGTTAACTAGTCGTGTTTCTATTTCTCTTTTGGGCTATGGATCATGAAGACTAAAAAAGCCTTGTTAAATAGTCTTAATAATGGTCTTTTTTAAAAAAACCCTCACCTTCTGTCTTAGACTCAATACTATGTATTGGTTCCAAGGCAGAAGAGTGGTAAGGGCAAGGCAGTGGGGGGTTAAGTGGCTTGCCCAGGGTCACACAACTAGGAGTGTCTGAGGCTAGATTTGAACCTAGGATCTCCAGCCTCTAAGCCTGGCTCTCAATCCACTGAACTACCCAGTTGGCGACTAAGGCTAAATTCTTTAGAATGCTCTCACTAATAACCCTGGGAGAGGTAGGCATTATTTTTATTCACATTTTACAGATGAGAAAGCTGAGGCCAATGAAGATTAAATGATTTTCCCAGGCTTTACATGACTTGTAAGCATATCAAGATTTGAACACTCAGATTTCCTGAGTTTCCAGGCCCATCACTCTATCATTGTATCCACTGAGCCATTCCCACCCCACTCAAGAGCAGAATAGAACCTGTTGTGTCCTACCCTAAGACAGGTCAGACAGAAAGAAATACACACCATCCACCAGTTTCCTTCCCTTTCCCAAGTCATCATTGAGTCTTACACTAAGATGCTGCTTTACCATTCTGCTAAGACCAAACCTCTTAAATTCCTCCTAATCTATTTTCCAAACTGCTGTCTAAATGGAGGAAACTTGCCCTCCACATAGCCCAGCAACTCACCCGGCTTTTGGCAGACCCCTTGTTCTTGCTCCCCTTTGGTCTGCCCCGAGGTCTCTTGGGAGTTGGTGCTTCACTGGGTTCCTTCTGGAAGATAAGATGGGACAACCAAACACACAATTTATTTACATTTCTGAAGCCCCTTGCAAGACACAAATAGTGTTTCCTTATAAGAACCACAGGTAAGTAATATGAAAGTTAGTGAATCCATTTTATAGATAAAGTGAAATGGATTTGACAAAAACCACCCATCTAATCCTCATTCTTCCCTATCCCTTCTGAAAAGGAAGGAAATTCTTTTCTTGGTTTTCTTGGCATGGTTGGTTACTTCAGATCCTATGAGGTCCAAGGTCTCTGAAGGGCAGCTGTGACATCTTTCTAGGTCTGATTCATTATCTATACATTGGAGTATCAGTCTTTCTCAGCATTTCTTTCTTATGGTAAAAAGATAAAAAAGGCTTTCTGGAAGAAAAGTGGCCTGCTCTCTGCCTGGAGGGCCTTAAGAGATGGATGATCCCCAAATTCTTTCTGATTCTACTCCATTCCCTGTCTATGGTCCCCTACACAGAGCCCAGTTTGTTCCCTCACATCTTTCTCTACCAGTCCCTGGTGGGGAAAAGATGGATGAAGGTAAAGGGGGAGGATGGATAAATTTAACTCCTTTGAGTAGGGCAAAGAAAGCAAGAGTTACTTCTGCCAGAATTCTGGAGCCTTGCCCAACTACCTCCCCATTCCAGGTAAAGAAAATTAAGCCTGGGACCCCACTTTGGAGGTCCCTACCTTTGCTGATGAAATTTTCATAAGCCCAAGAGAAATAAAAAGCTCATGAATAAGGCATGGACAATGAGGGAAGGGCGTCCCAGCTACGGTTTCCTCAGTCACCTGGGCTGTTTATAGCCACAGTCCAAGTAACCCAATACCCACTCCTCTGCTCCATAGCAGCCAGCCCCAAGAAGGAAGGTGACCACTAGGATGGCTGATTTTGGAGGCAGTGATGGAAAGGATGCTCAAGGGGGATTAACAGAGGCTAACCCTTTCTTCCATTCTTCCCACACACAAGCCTTCTCATCTAGAAACTCAATCTCTTGAAGATTTCACACACAACAGGAGTGAGGATTTTGCAAGATGGCCAGTATTCCCATTTTACTGATGGGTTCCAAAAGTAACCTGACCCATACTCAAGGTCACAAAATCTTCTAAGCCAGGTGAGGAACAGAGGGCAGAAGAAATTTTTCCATGAGGGGATTTAATTATCTAAAGCTTTACCAGCAGATAGATGCCTAAATGCCTTCAACTGTCCAGCCCATCATTTAGCAAGGTGGCACAGTGTCCATAGAGTACAGGAACCTGGAGTCTGGGAGTTCAAATCCAGCCCCAGATATTTCCTACCTATCTGACCCTGGGTTAAGTTACTTAATTCTGCCTGCCTCAGTTTCCTCATCTGTAAAATGAGCTGGAGAAGGAAATGGCAAACCACTGCAGTATCTTTTACCAAGAAAATCCCAGAGGGGGCAGCTAGGTGGCTCAGTGGAATGAGAGCCAGACTAAGAGATGGAAGTTCTTAGGTTTAAACTCTTCCTAGCTGTGTGACTGGTCAAGTCACTTAACACCCAGTGCCTATCTCTTACCATTCTTCTGCCTTGGAACCAATACACAGTATTGATTCCAAGATAGAAGGTAAAGGTTAAAAAAAAAAAAAAAAAAAAAAAAAAAAAAAAAAAAGAGCCCCAAGTGGGATTTGAAAGAATTACAACAGAGGGCCTCAATCTGGCTACCACCTAGCAAATTACAGGAGTAACTTGCAACACATTCTAGTAACAGCTAGATTTTATTTATGCAGCACCTACATGCCAATCCTGTGCTAAATGCTTTTATTATTAAATGCTATTTGATCCTCATAGCAACCCTAGAACAGAGAGCCTATTATCCTTATTTTACAAATGAGGAAGATGAGGCATAGGTTAAGTGACTTGCCCATGGTCACACAGCTAGTAAATGTCTGGGAAGCCAGATTTCAGGTCTTCCCAATTCCAAGCTCAGTGCCTTGGCATCTCTCCCCCTCACCTCCAAACCTTATCATCCCAGTGGTCATTTTTCCTCCCTGCTGGCCAGAAAGAGGCTTGTGGGCAAAGAGGAGTGACTGGGTGTTAGATTACTTGGGCTGTGGCTAGGAACAAGCCACCTGGGATCTATCTTCAAGGACAAAGGCTCATTTCTTAGCTCCCAACAAGCCATCCTGATGCTTACAGGGTTCTTATCAGTTATATCTTATCTTCTTTTGCAGGAGAACTGTCAGAGGAACAGAAAAATCTGTGGTGCTCTCTCCTTCCCACACAAAGGCTGAGGCCGGGGGACTTGGGACCAAAAGGAAGGAAGACTGATACTAAGATTCAACCCCTTTGGGTTACAAAAGGGAAGCAGGAAAGGCCTAGTTGCTGGGATTCCCAGATTCATTCTACTTACTCTACTCTCATGACTGATAGGATTCATTTAAGATTAGGGATGAGTTCAAATCTGGCCTCAAGATACCTAACCCCCATTTCCTAGCCCTTAAAGCCCTTCTCCCTTGGAACCAAACACACAGTATTGATTCTAAGATGGAAGGTAAGGGCTTAAAAAAAAAAAAAAAAGCCCCAAATGGGATTAAGAAGTTATCCTTTGGGTTTTGTGCACCCCTCCCCATCTTCAGCAGTATTCTTCCAACATCTCCAACAAGAGATAGCAGATACCAGATTCTTTCTTAGGGTCAATATTACAGCTGTAGGTAGGGATGTAGGAATGGGAGGACAAAATGATCTCTCTCTGCCTACCAGCCTTTCTTCCCTTGCCACCTCCCCAATTTTTCTGGTATCTCAGAATGACCTCCCCCAGTTACCTAATTTTTTCTTATCAGTTTAACTGAGGTATAACCTTGTAGTTATTTCTCAGACCCAACAGAAAACTATAACTGAAGCCTCTGTATTCATAGAATAATAAAAATGGAGAGATTTAGTGCCTATTTTATAGATGGGGTTCGGAGAGGAGCAATCACTTTTCAAATGTCACAAAACAATGAAAGTAGGAGCTTGATTTGAATCTGACCCTCTTGATTTCAAACCCAATGTTTTACTCCCAGAAGGGAAAAATAAAAAGCACCTGGTGGTCCCCTGCTTGGTCATCCTTACTGGAGGGCCCCAGAGGGTCCGGTGAAACTTGGGTGAAACTTACCGGAGGCTGTTTCCGGGGTCGGCCCCGCCCTCTCTTCTCAGACCCTTCTTTCTCCTGCTTGGAGGCCAGAGGCTGGCTGGACTTTGAACTCGATTCACTCATCTTTCCCCTTCTCTAATGAGAGGTGGTAAAGGGTAAGGGGGGGGCAGGGTTCTGAGAGTAGGGGAGAGAATCAGAAAAAAAAAAAGATTAAAAAAACTTCTTGTAGCCACCTGCCACCCGTCCTCAACCCCCCAACTCCCCCTCTGCTGTGCCCAAGACATTCTCACCCTCCCTTCCTCCCTCCCCTTGTCCTAAGGATGGAATTCCCTGGCTCTGACCCAAGCCGATTCCTCGTCTCCTCCCCAGGAGTGCCTGCTATCCCAGCTGCAGCAGTGGGGGCTGGACAGGATGGAGTTAATCTGTGCCTTATCTCCCCAGCTCAGAAAGGCTCTTTGTCCTAACCCTGGCGCTTGCCACCCCCACAGGGCCCAGGGCAGAAGTGGAGGCACAACCTGCCTACCAACCTGGCTTTTCCAGGTAGGGAGCCACCCAGATGCCCTAGCCCAGGAGCAAGTTTGGGAGAGGAGGAAAAGGCAGAGAATCTGTAGCTTTAGACTGTGCTTGTTGTTATTAGTAGAGCAAACATCACTTAGGAGACTCCTTCCCTCTGCCAAGCCCCTCTCACAGGACAAAAGAAACTGAAGCACTAATTAGGGTTTGAGAAAGCACCTTAGAGGATGGAGCACAAGAAGCCTGGCAGCCCACTTTCTCTTGTTCCTTACCCCCATGCCTTGTGGGATCTCAGTTCTCCCTATTAAAATGAGGGAATTGGGGGGCACCTAGGTAGAAAGCCAGGTCTAGAAATGGGGGGTCCTGGGTTCAAATGTGGCCTCAGATACTTCCTATGTAACCCATGTCATTTAACTCCCATTGCCTAAATTTAACATTCTTCTGCCTTGGAATCAATACAGTCTTAATTCTAAGACAGAACTCAGGTAAGGGTTACTTAACCCCCACTGCTTATCCCTTATGGCTTTTCTGCCTGGGAACCCATACTCAGCACTGATTCTAAGATGCAAGGTAAGGGTTTAAAAGAAACAAAACACAAACAAAAAAACCCCCCCAACCAACCAAAAAAGAAAAAAAAACAAAACAAAACAAAACAAGGGAATTTGACTTTATCATCCTGGGTTCTAGTCTAGTTTCTGCCACTGGACATTTGAGTATTATTCAGGGGCAGCTGTAATAAAATTCTGGGCCTTAAGTCAAGATGACTTGAATTCAAATCCATTACCACTCACCAGCTATGTGACCCTAGATAAGTCATAATCTCCATGTGCCTGTTCCCTTAACTGTAAAAGGGGAACAGCAGCACCTACCTGGCAGGTTTATTGTTAGGATCAAATGAGATAATATTTGTAAAGCTCTTAGCATAATAGTTGCTATATAAATGTTTATTCCCTTCCCTTCCAACTCTTTAAGATTTATGATCCCTTCTTTTGTGGTTTCCTTTACCCTTTCCATCGTTTCTCATACCTTCCTATATCCAAAACAAGGTCAAAGGTCCAAACACTCCTTGTGTACAAAGTAGGGAATATTTTGGAGACTCAGAACTTCTAGAAAGTTCTAGAAATCTGGTTCAAGGGAATCCAGGCCACCTCACTGCCTACAGGCAGAATTACTCTTAAAGCATCCTCTTAACTCGTCTCAAAGTTCTTTCCTCTTTACAGCCCATCAGTTAATAAATTCATCTAAACATGAAACCTAATATTTCTCTTGCTGCAAAATGGTGAACCATTTCACAATTAGGCAGTGAAGAAGAGAACTGAAAGGTTCAGGGAAGGCCCAATCAGAAGAAACAGGCTCTAGTCCCAACTCTGCCATCTAATAGCATTTCCATTCTAAGTTTTATTTTCCTTATCTGTAAAATGGGGATAATATACTACCTACTTCACAGGGTTAACATAAAGCCTATAAACAATAAAGGAGCTGGACCTGTGATTTCATTGGCACAGGGAACTCCCAGATAAGAAAATTCCCATTACTAATGAAAATCTTAAGAGAGTAGTTGAAGTTAAGTGACTTATCCAGGGTCATCCAGGCAGAATTTTTAAGATGAAGGACATGAACGAGTCTTCCTGATTCAGAGCTATACTTACTATCCCGTCTCCCCAATTCTTTAATATAATCCTAGAACCTTGAAGAAAGGAACCATGGTTCCTATAAGAGAACTTCTCTTCCCTAGACTTAAAAATATATTACCTCCAGGGGTATCAACCCATTCTACATGGCATCATTTCCAAGTTATAGATGGGAGGACCATTGTTAAAAAATGGCCAGTGATCTTTGTCACATAGTGTGACTCTAGTCTCGAGACTAGAACCTTGGAGTTTAGATTCCCAGCTTTTGCCTACCCAGGATTAGTCCTTCAGGAAAGGAACTCATTTGCTGCAAATTCCACATGTTCCCCCTGAACACCCACCCATCACCTGGATGGGAACCAGTTTTCTTTCATCTATAAAATGTGAATAAGTGGAAACTTGCAATGCTTATCCCTATAGGATTACAGTGAGGATCAAATAAGATAATGAAGAGGAAATAGGAGAAATAGATTTAGAGCTGAAAAGGATATGGTCTATATATAAGGAACTGAAACTCAAGAGTTGATCCAAGTTACCCAAATGAATACCACAAGGCAGGATTTGAATCCAGGTTTCTACTTCAAAACCAGCACTCTTTCCTACTGGAAGACATGCCCCTTTCTTGAAAGAATATGCCAATACTCAAAAAAGTTAGTCTTGAAACCCCAGTTTTTGTTGTGTCAAGTAGTTTTTAAAAAAATTACCTTTCCAGCACACACTCCCAATGTATATACAGATTTAAAAAAAAAACAAAAAAACAACAACACATTTTGTAAATTAATTTCCCCTCATCTTTCAGCCCTAGGGAAATTCTCTCCACAGCAGATCTCTGCCCTATTGGTAATTATTCTATTTTATAACATTTCAGATTTTGAGATACTTTTAAACAAGGTAGTTTGGCGATTTATCCTGCTTTGTAATTAGTGGTTTGCCTTGCTTTGTAATTAGACAGTGATTAGAATCTTATATTACACCACAGGTTTCCGTTAAAAACTAAACAAAATTAATCAGCTAAATGAGAGGCCAACTTACATGAAATCTGGACCATCTGCCCCATCCCTCCCCCAAGTTCCCACCCAGGAGCTGCAATTCACCCAGTCATTCTTTTAGTCAATTCTGAGCACAACCACCTGCTTGTTCTGGGATGGGAAATGGGGGGTGGGTGAAGTAAAGGGATGGGAACCCAGTCTTAGGCCCTTTTCAAGGATCTTCTTGCTTAGTCATTCCAAAAACATAAGAGACCCATTCCATGATAGCCCAGGCAACTTTAACCAACCCCCAGTTGCTCTTGCTAGGCACACACAAAACCCCTGTGTCTACTTCCTGGGAGCCTGGAGAATCCAATCAAAATGAATGGCCTAGGTTCCTCAGACTGTTCCTTAAACCTAAAGGGAAGTCCAATTCTGATGGGTTAAATGAAGTCATTCCATCTCTAAGTCTTGGAAGGCTTTTGAGTCCTTTGGAATGGCCCTTCTCTATGAAGCCTGTCCAACTCCCTCTCTTTTACCGATGGGGACCTGAGGCCCAGGTTGAGGAGAAAAGTGGCTTTGCTGAAAGTCACAAATCTGTGACTGCCTTCCCGTTTCACAGGTGGAATCACAAGTTACCTGGGTGGGAGTCTTACACACATCCCCTCCTCCCCCAAAGAAACTGGGCTTGTTGCAGAAACCAGGCCATATCCAACCTGGCGGTGAGGCCTGAAGGGCCAGCTTCTAAAGCTTTCGGGGGACCTCATTTCCAGGCCTTATGTTTCTCAGTCAGTGACTACAGAACCCCTCCCCCCCAATAGCTTACCAGCCACCCTCTCTATTCCGGGGTTACCTGGCCCTTTAGGCGTGAAGGAGATAATGATCCAGTGTCGGGAGTGAGCGCCCCTTCCGCCACCCCCAATAAATCTGGGGTGCCAAAAGGGCTAGTTCCAACAGGGCCAAGCAAAGCTGAGAAACCTGTTTGTGGGGGCGGGAGGGCTGGCCTGGCCGAGACCGGGGTGAGAAGAGCAAGCAAGCCGCCGGGTCTAGTCTCCAGGCGGGGTGGGGCTGGGTAGGCTTAAACCCCATTTACCTAAAGGGAGCCCCGCCTCCTCGGGGGAGGGGGTGGGGTCACAAACTGGGGGTAGGGGCCATTGCCCCTCCTCCCCCCTTCCCTCTCTCCTTCACTACCTTGACTTTCCTTTCCCTCCGCTCCCGTGGGGGGATGGGCACGAACCCGACGCACGTGCCCAATCTCTCCCCCTCCCAGTTTCAGCTTCTCCCTCGTGCCCTTGCAACCCGAGCGCCCCCCCACCGCCTCATGTCCTGGGGTGTGTGGGGGGGTCCTCCGATCGTTTGCAAAGAGCCATACTTATTATTATAAAGCTTCCACGCAGAGCGGGAGGTGAAAGCCGGGAGAGGGGGGGAAGGGAAGGCTAAAAGAACCGACCCCCAGTTTCCCGGTCTCCCGGGGGGTACCTGCGGGCGCGCGAGCCCCCTTCTACCCAAGCGCCAATGCTTGGGTTTCCGCCTTTAAAAGCCGGGGAAGAGTGCGCAAAGAGGACCCCCCCC
>NC_058133.1:261203902-261241739 GCF_016433145.1 Gracilinanus agilis | reverse complement strand
GGGGGATTTAAAAAGGCGGCCTCGGGCTATCGTGCTAGGTGGGCGCGGATGGGGGTGGGGTAAGGGGGTGGGTAAGTGTGGGCCTGAGGGATCAGGTTTCGTGGGGGGGGGCGGTTCGGAGCATGATGGGTTTCTTAGTACCTGTCTCCACGTGGTCCTGGGGTTGGGGGCTGAAGGCGCGTGGTCGAGTGTGGGGTCTAGGGGTGGAAGTGCGTTACTACGCACTGTTCGAAGAAGCCCTGGGGTTGTGGTTCTTGGGGAGGGACGCACATGCCCGATTGGATAGTCTCTTTCCTTTTCCCCTCCCCTTTTCCCCTCCCCCTCCCAGTTTCCCTTGGTGGAACGAGGGGTCTCTTTTCTTGTTTGTTAGGGGCAGTTGTGAGCCGCAGAGGCCGGGGCGGTGTAGTGAAAAGGGCGCCAGGCTTGGAGCCAGGAGGTCTTCTCTGCCTTTTTATCGACTGTAGGACCTAGAGGAAGTCAACGTAACCTCTGCGGGACCCAATTTCCTCATGCGTGAAAAGAGGGACTTGGACTAAATCATCTCTAGGGTCTCTTCCAGCTTTATTCTAAGAAAAACCAAAACAAACATCCAATCCCGCCGTGGAGGTGGGAGGATTTGGGTAGGGACGAAACTAAGTATAAGAGTGTGGGTGGGGGGAGTACAGGTACTACTGTACACACGTGCTCCGACCGAGTGCCCTCTGGGTAGGTGCCTGCACTACGTTAGGGCTGGACACAAACACCTGTTAGCATGGCCCCAATAAGAAAGAACAATTAGCCAATTTATGGTTTTTCTCCTTATAAAGTACTCTACTTCCCTAAACTAAGTTAGGTTGTCTAGGGGCTTTAAGCCTTGTCTACTTGTAAAAGGGTTGACCAAAGTTTGGCTGACTGGTGAAATGCAAGACGGTTCGAATTAAAACGTGTGAGAAATCAAACTAATTTATTAATGGTTACTAATGGCCTGTATGTAATCAAGGCACAGTCGGTTTGGCGAACAATCAGCTTGTTTGCCTAAAATGTAAAGTGGAGAATGCCCTTTGGGCAGGTGACCAGGCGATCCGTTTTAAGATTTTTTTTTTTCTGGGGTTCCTTGTGCTTGATAACCTTTCTGTACCCGCCCCCAACGCCATAAGAAAGGAAGGCGGACACACTTTGAGGATGGAAAAGGAGGAAGAACTAAAAAGTTTCCTGCAGTAAAAGGGACAGACCAGGAGAGGAGAGATGGCGGCTTCAACCCCTCCCAGACCTTCGGGCCTCTGAATTCCTGAGGGAGTCCTCACTACCTCCTGTGATGAAGGGTATAGCAATGCGGGGCTCAGTGACACATTCAACTGTGACTCATCGGTTTCTTTTCTTTATTTCTTCCTTCCCGTGTCATTCATTCCCTGGCCCTTTCCCTTCAGAGGGTGTGTGTGTGGTGTGTGTGTGAAGTTTTAAGGAAGAAAACTCAGAAACTCCTTAACCAAAAGTGATAGCGAAGACCGGCCCTAAAATGGGAGCCTTCATTCTTTCCCCTACCTTGATCTGGAAGTCTTTAAAATGCCTTTAAAGATGGGGGTGGGGGAGGCAGTGTGCAGTTGGCGGTAACCTTGGGTTTCTCCTGAGGTGGCCTTTTAGGAGTAGGAGACGCATTTGGGAGCAGACCTCCTAGAAGGGAAAAGGAATACCGTTTGGATCCTTTCTCAGAGGTCCAGGGCCAGGAAATCTGGGAGAGAGGACACCAGAGAATCATTCCCAAGTGGGGAAAGGGGTTGGGAGAATTAGTTTAAGAATGGAGTATATTCCTCAGAGAGGCCAGTTCCAAACCCCACAGAAATGGATTTTTAAAAAATTGACTCCCTTCTGAAAAAAGACAAAAAAAAGAAGAGGGGAAAAAAAAGCAAAAGTATTTTTTACACAGGTGAAATCAGGTCACATAGAACTCCAAAGAGTAGCTTTGAAGGCTGGGAGAGAAGAATTGCAAAGACAAAAAAGCCTGAGGAGTGGGGGTGGGGGCAGGGGCGGGAGTAGTCCCATTACTAGACCTAGTCTTTGAGAGTGGGGGGCAGGGTATTGGGAGTTGATTGTATATGACCCTCTGGGCGCTTTTAATAGAAACTGCTGGAGCTTCCTCTTTCTTTGCCCCTCCCTGCCCTCCTCTTCCCCCCCCCCCCTCCTCTCCAGTCGTTGACCAGAGCCGCAATGTTGCATTCCCCAAAGTCCTGATTTGGGAGCCATCTTTGCTGAACCTTTAGGATCCATCTGCCCCTGCATGCGGTTAGGGCTCCCTCTATTTCTTAGGGGTTTGAAGATGGCGGGTGGAGAGGGCTTGTCTAGCCAAGGGCTCTTTTAGGTTTCCTCAATACCTCCCTTCCCCCCCCCCCCCCAAAGTGTTTTAACTGCTGGAAGTATGCATCTCCCTGGCTTCCTGTGTGGCCTGGAAAGGGGGAGGGGCTTCTTTGCTACACAAGCAACCTGAAGTAGTGTGGAAAGAAACCTGGGTCCTGTTAAAAGGGGTGAATGGAAGCTACCAGATTATCTGTCAGCTCTGACATTCTGGGACTCATTCGCCATCCATCGGCCCTCCTTCCCCCATTTCCTGGGTCCTACCTGTCCTGAATTCAACTTTATTATATGCTAACCCTTCCTGGGCCAAATATTTTGGAGGAATATAAGAAGAAAAAGATACCTAGCCCTCAACATCCCTCATCAATTCAGCACCAAGACACCATGGTTTAAAAAAAATACTGTAAGACAATAAGTCACTAACATTGTAAGAAGAATGCTAGTGCTTAATTTGGAGTCTGAGGACAAGGGTTTGTTATTTACCTGTACAACCTTGGGCACTTGGGCTCTGGACCTCCGTTTCATCTATAAAATGATTGGGCTGAAATGGATCATCTCTAGGGTCCTTCCATTTCCAAGTCTAGGAATCTATAATCTGAGTGCTATTGGGTTCACCATGTATGCTTGGATGATTTACCCCTCTCTTTGGGACAATTTACCAGTCTGTAAAATGAGATGGTTGGACCAGAAGCTTTCTTAAATTGCTTCTGTTTCTAAATAAATCCAGTGGGCCAAATTAGATCAAATGATTCAGATCAATTAGGAAAGGGAAAGATTGCTATGGGTTAGGGTGGACTTCACAGAGAAGGTGGGTGGGTCTTAAAGGATAGATCTGAAAACAACTAGTATTTATAGAATGCTTTATGGTTTATAAATAAATATGCTTTACAAATATTTAACTTTGAAAGGCAGGTGCTATTATTATCTCCATTTTATAGATGAGGAAGTTGAGAGCCCAATAGTGGTAAAGTGCCTTGCCCAGGTTCACATATCTAAGGATAATTTTGAACTCAGAACTTCTTGACTCCAAATATACAGATGTTTAGCAATAAGCACAAATTAACCAAAGATTTGTTAACTTTATCAGACTTAGGTGGAGGAGTCATTTTGGGGCACAGGAGATGCTAGTAGGCACTTGTGGGCAAAAGTATGTAAAAATTTCCCTTTCTAGGTAAGGAAGAAGAAAGGAGGAATGTGGTGCTCCTTTTGTTTCAGTGTAATCATACATAGTGGTTTTGGCTCTATTCATTGTGATTTTATCTTGTTCATTTTTTATTTTAGTAATTTAATTTTCTGCTCTCTCAAAAAAAATCCAGTTAGCTGAATATAATAAGATGAAATGTAATAGGGAAAAATGCAAAGTCTTATACATGTGTTTGAGAAATCGACTTTACTAAGGAGGAGGAATCGGATTTAGAAAGCAGTCTGAAAAAGATTCGGGGTTTTAGTTTTATTTGATATGAGTTAATAGTGTGGCGTAAGAAAAAAATTTATCTTGGGCTGCATTAAGAGAGGTCTAGCTTCTAAGGGTATGAAAGTGGTGGTCTTTCTGCTTCTTCCTTGATCAGATCTCATCTTTAATGTCTTTCAATTGATTTCTGGAAAATTCCAAAATGGTCAAGGACTTTGAGTCCATGACATCTAGAAGAATGGTGGCTGGTGAGCTGGTAGAAGAGATTTCAGGAGAGTGGATCCATGAGAGTTGTCAATAAGTTACAAAGTGCCTACTTTGTGCTAGACACTCCAACCAAAGCAAAGAAAGAAAAAAAAAAGGTGGTTCTGGCCCTTAAGGAGTCACATTCTACCGGAGAATACAATATTTAAACAACTGTGTACTTAACAAGCTATATTTAGTATAAATTGGAAGTAATTTCAGAGGAAAGCAAAGGGTGATTAGGGGAGAGGGAAGGAAATGAAGAAAGGCTTCTTGTAGAAGGTGAGACCTAAGCACCAAGTCTTTTTTTTTAATGTTATTAATTTTTTTTCTCCAGTTACATCTAATAACAATTTTTAACAATCGTTTTCCAAAATTTTAAGATCCAAATTTTCTCCCTCTCTTCCCTCTCCCCTCTGAGATGGTAAGCAATTTGATCTAGGTTACACAAAACATTATTTCCATATTGGTCATATTGTGAAAGAAGACTTCTGTAAAACAGCCTCCTCTTCCTCCCACAAAAAAAACCACACATATACAGACACACACACATATAAAAATAAAGTGAAAAATAGTATGCTTTGATCTGCTTTCAGACTCCATCAGTTCTTTCTCTGGAGGCGGATAGCATTTTTCATCATGAGTCCTTGGGGATTGGCTTGGATCATTGTATTGCTGAGAATAGCTAAGTTATTCACACTTGTTCATCATAGTATTGCTGTTATTGTGTACAATGTTCCCCTGGTTCTTGAGCAGCTGAATCATGAAGTAAGGCAGAGAACTGAGGAGACAGAGGGTAGGAGAGAGGTCTGTCTTTGGATCATAGAGTACATAGAGAGTAAAGAAAATTAGAAAGGTGGAAAGGGACCAGATTGTGAAATTTTTCAAAGCCAAACAGAATATTTTCATATTTTAATCTGGAGCTAATAGAACTACTGTAGTTTCTTGAATAAAGGGGTGAAATGGGTAGATTTGATTATAAGGAAATCACTTTTAACAATTGAATGGAGGGATGGCCCAGAGGTGAGGCAGGGCAAGCAACCTGAAGACTATTTCCATAGTCCAGGTGTGATGTGAGATGATGAGGTGATGAACCAATGACCAAAGAGATGTTTCGAAAAATGACAAGACTTTGGGAAGAAGTAGGAGTCATTAGGAGCAGGGACAAAGAGGCAAATTCATGGCTGATGTCAGGAGCAACTTCTGTCAGAGCTATCTAAAAGGGAAATTCATTGTTTTGGTAGGTAATGAGTTCTTTCTGGAATCACATCCTAGCTGACCACCAAACCTATCTCAAGGCCCCTCTCTCCAGCCCTCCATTTCTTGCTCAGTAATCAAATCAACTCTGCCATTGTTCCTATGACTATACTCATTAACTCTAGACTTCCACAATCAAGACATCTTTCCTTGACCATTTCATTCCCTTATAATATGTAGAGGTTGTTGTGTAATAGTAGTTCATTATTTCAAATTTATTTTATTTTAATAACAGATTTCCACATGAGTTTTCTAAAGTTATAGGATTCATGTTGTTTCCCTCACTTCTTCCCTCTCCCCTCCCAGAGCAATTCAATCTGGGTTATACCTGTATTATCATGCAAAACATTTCCATATTATTCATTTTTAAGAGAATATTCTTATAAAACCAAAACCCCAAATCATATGTTTTCATCTGCATTTCTGCAGATGTTCTTTTCTCTAGATGTGGATAGCCTTCTTTTCAGAATTGTCCTCTATCGTTGTATTGTTAGTAGCAAAGTTTATTACATTTGATCATCCCACAATATTTCAATTATTGGTTCTGCTCATTTCACTCTGCATCAGTTCACACAGGTCTTTCTAGCTCTTTCTGAAATCCTGTTCATCATGGAATAGTAGTTTAAAAGAGATGGCCTGGAGTCTAAGAAAGAGTTGTATTCAAGTCTTCTCTTGAATATATATGTGTATATTTAAATTAATTCATTTATATACATATATATATATAAAATATTATTTTGAATATACTAGTGGTATGACCCTGAGCAAGTCACTTTGCTCAGTACTCTAGGCCATCCCTCTAAGACTATATACATTGTAGAGAAGGCGCCCACCTTTGGTGGTAGAGGAAATTTCCTCACTTGGAAGTTCTCTCTAATTAATGAAATCGTAAGCCCGGTCCCTAAACTTATTACGGTGTGAGGTTCCTTTTCCATCTTTGTCTTAGTGGCCTTCTTACTCCGGAGATATCTCTACCTTCTCTTCTCTTGGGTGAGTTCCTACTCAGAATCAGCTACAGTTCACTTCTCTTCCAACTTCATTCCTGACTTCTCCATCTCTAACCTAGCCTATGAAGGAATAGCAAAGTGACCATACAGGAGAGCAATCTCAGGCCTTTTGAATTGAGAGGGGGGGGGGAAGGGTGGGAAAAAAGAGAGAGAGAGGGAAAGAGATTGGGAGAGAGGAGAGAAAAAGAGGGAGAGGGGGAGAGATTCAGAGAGACAGTGTGTGTACATGTGGGCAAGCATACGCACTCTCATATGCACACTTCTATCTGTGAGTGTATACAAGTTACTTGCTACTTTCTGATTTCTCTAAAATATTATAAATTATATAATATAGAGGAGCCACATCAGTTGGTACATTAAATCAGCCAACTAGCTGGAAATTTCAATGTATTGGACTTCCTTTCTTTCCCTCCTTTGCTAGTTCCCTTTTCTTCCCTTTCTGTCAGTCCTCTTCTCCTCAAGTCCCTTGAAAGCAGAGATGGTCTTACTTTTTCTATTTGTAACCCCACTTAATAATGCTTTATTTCATTCATTCATTTCTTCTCTTTTGCCTTTTCTCCAGATATTTCTTTTATCTTCTTTCCTACTGTCCCTCATTTTTTTCTCCTTTCCCCCTCTCTTGTCATGTATCTTCTTTACCACTTTTGTTCACATTTCTCCTCCCTCTTTCTTTTTCTGTTCCTGGTCTCCTGGCTGTTCCATGAATAAGATACCCTATCTCAATTCTAGGCATTTTCTCTGGCTATCTCCTGTGCCTGGAATGTTCTTCCTCTTTCATACTGACTAGTGACTCCACTGGCTTCCTTTAAGTTCCAACTAAAAATCTCACTTTCACAGGAATCTTTCCTCAACCCTTCTTAATTCTAGTGCCTTCCTTCCGTTAATTATTTCCTATTTAACCTGTATATAGCTTTCTTTGTATATATTTGTTTGCATATTGTCTCTTCCATTAGATTGTAAGATGCCTGAGAAAACAAAGATTACCTCTCTGCCTCTCTGTCTCTCTCTCTCAGACACTGACCTTGGGGATAGCTAAGTGACTAGAGAGCCAGGCCTGGAGATAGGAGATCCCGAGTTCAAATTAGACAGAAGGCATTTCTTAGTTGGGTGACCCTGGGAAAGTCACTTAACACCTGTAGCCTAACCCTCACCATGCTCCTGCCTTGAAACCAATTCATAGTATTGATTCTAAGAGGGAAGGTAAGAGTTTAAAAAATAACCAACCTTGGGGGCACCTGGGTAGCTCAGTGGATTGAGAGCCAGGCCTAGAGACGGGAGGTCCTAGGTTCAAATCCGGCCTCAGACACTTCCCAGCTGTGTGACCCTGGGCAGGTCACTTGACCCCCATTGCCTACCCTTACCACTCTTCCACCTATAAGTCAATACACAGAAGTTAAGGGTTTAAAATTAAAAAAAAAAAAATAACCAACCTTTACCTTCTGTCAATATCAATTCTAAGACCAAGGAGTGGCCTGAGCTAGCCAATGGGGGTTAAGTGACTTTTCCAGGGTCACACAACTAGGAAGTGTCTGAGGTCAGATTTGAACCTAGGACCTCCCATTTCTGGGCCTGGCTCTCAATCTACTGAGCCACCTAGCTGCTCCTTCAGTTATGAATTTAAAAAAGAAAAGGACTCAAAAAGGTTCCATAGATTTCCCCGAATGGCCAATGCAAAAAAACCCCCAAACCAAAAAACTTAAAGTCTATCAGATCCTTAATCACCCAAGAAAGATTCCATGTCTGATCTTGGAATTCTAATATTTGGAGTTTCAGCCCCAGCACCCAGGAGCTGTGGGGCCTTGGACAAGTCACTTGATCTCTCTAACCTCTCTGTAGAACTGGGAATGATAATATCCATGTGAGAAGAGAAGCCATGCAGAGTACCTGAATGTTAGCGGTGGTTTGGACAAGCAGCCTATCTTCATTTCACAGCTCTGCTCCAGAGTCTCCTCCTACCCAATCCATTTCCTGGCCTTTCTCCCCCAAACCTCTGCCCCCCACCCTACCCCAGGTGTTCTTCTCACCTTCTTCTTTGTAAGGGCTTTGCATTGATTTATCTCAGTATAGTCCTTAATTATGGGATATCTACAGTAAAAAGAAAGTTTCTTAAAGGCAGGAAAAGTCTTTTTAGTGCCTTGCCTAAAATAAAACCTTTGTGAATTGGTTTTTCAGGCCTTTTTCAGTTATAACCTCTGTTCTTGACTCCTTTTGGAGTTTTCTTGGCAAGGATACTGGTATGGTTTGCTATTTCCTTCTCCAGCTTATTTGACAGATGAGCAAACTGAGGCAAACAGGGTAAAGTGACTTGCCCAGCGGCACACAGCTAATGGTTTCTCATTTCCTTTTCTAGCTCATTTTTACAGGTGAGGAAACTGAGACAAACAGGGTGAAAGTGTCACCTGGCTAATAAGTGTCTGAAGCCAGATTTGAATTTAGGAAAATGAGTGTTCCTGGCTCTAGGCCTGGCCCTCTGTTCCCTGAGCCACCTATCTAGCTGCTGGATATTCCTTGTTAAACCGAGTATCCATAGAAAGCATTTGATAGCTCCCCAAGCATTCTACAAGCTATTAGTCCCACTCCTAGAGTGTAAACTCCTTGTGGTTGTGGCCAGGATTATGTCACGTAGACCGGGCATCCCCCCTGGCACCTTAAGGGGTGCCTGACCTGCCTTCAGAATTCCTCCTTCACTAGCTCTGGGAAGGAATAGATGAATATGAATAAAAGGGAAAGGTCTGGGGAAGTGGGAGGAGCAGAGGGGGAAACCGGAGAATGGTATCTGGGGAGAGGGAAGGGAGCCCTTGTGTGTGTGTGTGTGTGTGTGTGTGTGTGTGTGTGTGTGTGTGTGTGTGTGTGTGTGTGTGTGTGTGTGTGTGGTATCCAGGCTCTCCCCCTGGAATTCCACTTTGGTGACAAGGCAATTGATCTCTTGCAGACTTGCTTGGAGGTTCAAGAACCCATCCAATCCCTTGCAGAGGCTCTGAGATGGCCTCTGGGGGGGGGTTGGGGTAGGCTAAGGAACCCCGAATTGGGAGGGAGGAGGCCTGGATTTCCCTCCTGGCTTTGCCACTCATTTATTGTGTGATCTCTGGACTGAAGTTTCCTCATCTGTAAAACTGGGGGAGAGAGTGGGGGCGGTGGTGTTCCCAGACACTCTAGGGCTAAGAATGAATTCAAATCCTGGTTCTGCCACCTTAATGAGACCATACTTGTATGACTTACTATTGCTGGGCTTCTTTTTTTTTTATGTGTAAAATGATAAGGTTGTCATAGATAACTTTTAAAATCCTACAATCCTACATATTCTTCTCTAAGCCTTGAGCAGGGAGAGGAGAAAAAGGGGACCTGGGAGAAGTTGAGGTTCCTGCCCAATTCTCCCCCAAAATAGTGTCACAGAGTCACAGTTGGTGTCTTTTTTATCTTTTTGTTTGTTTGTTTTTTAACAAAATGTGTATAATGGATGTCTATATCACAATCATTTCCCAACACCTTCCTGATTCCAGGATGGAATCCTCCCTTGGGAGAAAGAACAATTAAGCAAAAACAGTGGCTCCAGAAACCTGGTCTGACAAAGTACATCATGAATCTCTGCTGTGAGGGAGGAGGTCGGCTTTATTATCTTTGCTGGTTTTCCCATTATTCAGTTCAGCTTCCTTTTTCAGTGATTTTTTTTTCATGTATATTGGTAGACTCATTCTGTAGATTGTTCTCTTGGCCCTGCTTATTTCACTCTGTATTGGCTTATGCAAATCTTCCCAGGTTTCTCTGAATTCTTTATACCCATCATTTCTGGCCGCATAGAGCTATTACATTTGTATGCTGTAGCTGTCCTCTGATGGATGGGCATCCACTTTATTTCTAGTTCTTTGTGATCGGAAAAAAGCTGCTTTGAATATTTTGGTCTGTATTGGACCTTTGTTTGAATTGTTGGCTTCTGGGTTGGCTTCTGACTTTCTTAAAATATTAATTAAAAAAAAATAACCCTGGGGAGGGGAGGGAAAGAACATGAATCTTGTAATCGTGGAAAAATATTACAAATTAATTAATTAAATAAAGATCCCTACCCCCCCAAAATAAATAACCCTTACCTTTCATCTTAGGATCAGTACTATGTATTGCTTCTAAGGCAGAAGAGTGGTAAGGGCTAGGCAATGGGGGTTAAGTGTCTTTTCCCAGGGTCAAACAGTTAAGAGGTGTTTGAGGTCAAATTTGAACCCAGGACCTTCCATCTCCAGGCCTGGAACCACCTCGTTGCTCCCATGTTTATGTGTTTTGCCTCCTACAAGAGATTCCTGATCCCCTCCATTAGCTGCTAATGTGCCTTATCTCCCACCCCAAATGCTTGCATTTATTTATTTTATACACAATTATATATATATATATACTAAAGGCAGTTTGTCTAGCAGGTAGAGAGCTGGTCTTGCAAAAAAAAATAAGAGTTGAGTTCAAGTCTCACCTCTGACATTTGTTAGAACTCTAGAACCCTTTAAGACTAGATGCCAGCATGAAGAGCCAACCAGCCTGGGTGGAAGGCATTTCCTATTTCAGTGAAATCACAGATCCCTCTCCTAACTCTAGATTTGTTCTTTTAAAAAAAAATATTTTTTTTTCCAAATTACATGTAGATAAAAAATTTTTAAACCCTTTCCTTCCACCTTAAAATCAATACTTTGTATTAGTTCCAAGGCAAAGAGTGGTAAGGGCAGCTAGGCCGTAGGGGTTAAGTGACTTGCCCAGGGCCACCCAGCTAGGAATTGTCTGAGACCAGATTTGAACCTCCACTCTCTAGGCCTGGCTCTCAATCCACTGAGCCATCCAGCTGTCCCCTAGATAGAATTTTTAATCATCAGTTTCTGATATTTTTCAATCCTTGGTCTCTCGCTCCCCTCCCCCTTGCTCAAGATGGTAGGTAGTATGATATAGGTCATCCATGTGCTATCGTGCAATACCTATTTCCGTGTGTGTCACCTTGTGAAAGAAGACCCATTACTGTTTATACAAGAAAAAAACTCATGAAGGAGATAAAGCCAAAAATGGTTTGCTTCTATCTGCACCTACAAGTGTTCTTGTTGGCTCTGACAATAGAAGGTAAATTTCTTGAGGGCAGGAACCGGTCCATCTTTTTGACTTTCTATTAGTCAAGCATTTCCCCAGATCTAGCACAATGTCTAGCCCATAGAACACTTAACATGCTGGTTGATTGATTAATTATCTCTCGAACTGGATCATGAATTCCTTGAAGAAATGGAGAGACTCAAGGGTATAATTTTTCTTCCTGGCACCTGGTATAGGACTGGGCCCTTTGTCAAAGCTGAGTAAATGCTTGTTGAGTGAGTGAATAAATAAATGACCTTGTTTTTTTGAATATTGTACAGATGTGTCAGAGGTTTGGAACATGAGGTTCTCTGTATGCCCATCCTGCTGACTAAGTTTTTATATCCCATTCAGACTGCCTTTTTCCCAGATGTGGACTGTGAAACTTTCTCTGACCCTCCTTGGTAGGCTCGGGACAGACTTGGTATTCAGGGGAATGAATGAATGAATCAAAAGCATTTATTAAGCATTTGCTATTTGCCAACCCCTGGTGATACAAATTAAAAAACAAGACAGCTCTTGACCGCAAAGAGTTTATATTTCTAATGTAAGTAGGAGAAGAGGACAAGTATGGGGGATGTTTCATAAGAACAATGAAGACAGATATATATTTAAAATTTTTTATTTTTATTTTTTCAAAAGATATCTTTTCTTTTTCTTGAGCAATTTAAGTGCATTGGGGGGGAAAGGGGCGGAATTTGGAATCTGAGGATCTGAGTTCTAATCTCATCACTGCCATTTACTGTTTGTATGACCTTTGGCAAGATACTTGACTTTTATTGGCTTCAGTTTTCTCATTTGAAAAATGCCGAGGTGCAGTTAACACAGAGGATAGAGTGCCAGGCCTGGAGTGGAGAGGACCTGGGTTCAAATATGGCCTTAGGCATTTCCTAGCTATTGATTGATTAATTATCTCTTTAACTGGATCATTGAAGAAAGGGAGAAACTCAGTCTTATAATTTTTCTTCCCAGCACCTGGTATAGGACCTGGGCACTTAACCCTGATTGTCAAGCCCTGGCTACCCTTTTGTCTAAGATAGAAGGTAAGAGTTTAAAAGAGAAAAAGAGAAGGGGGCAGCTGGGTGGCTCAGTGGAGTGAGAGCCAGGCCCAGAGACAAGAAGTCCTGGGTTCAAATTTGTCCTCAGACACTAACTAGCTGTGTGACCCTGGGCAAGTCACTTTACCCCCATTGCCCAACCCTTACTACTCTTCTGCCTTGGAACCAATACATAGTATTGATTCCAAGATGGAAGGTAAGGGTTTTAAAAAAAAGAAAGAAAAAAAAAAAAAGAGAGAAGTGATGGGCTCTAAACTTGGATGATCTTTAAGGTTCCTTCCAATGTTAAACCCAGTATCTTTGGTGAATCTTGGCTAGTAGAGACAAGATTATGATAGGAAAGACCTGATTTTTTTCTGGCATGCATGAGGAGACCTGATTTTCAACCTAGTCAGTGCTACTGATAAACTCTGAGGCATTGGGCAAGCCTTTTGGGCCTCAATTTCTTCATCCCTCATTTGGAGTGAGATTGAATCAGATGGGAGTGTGCTGGAGTCAGCTCTTAAACAAATCCTGCCTAGAGAATGATTGCTAAGTTTCTATCATAAGCATTTACCCCTCAGAAATTGGCAAAACTGCAAATGAGAGCTTGATTTATTGTTTTGTGGATTGTCTAGACTTGTGAAAGTATTAATATTATAGATTAACTTAAAAGTATGTCATTCCTGTTTTTTCCCCTCGTTTTCCAGTAAACCTCTGAAAAGTAGAAAGCCCCTTAAAAAGGTAAGATATTGGGGAAGGAACTAGAAGACAGTATTAAAATTAAAAAAATTTTAATTGAATTGAATTTTTTTAAACTCTTATTTTCTGTCTTAGAATCAATACTGTGTATTGGCTCCAAGGCAGAAGAGTGGTAAGGGCTAGGCTATGGGGATTAAGTGACTCTCCCAGGGTCACACAACTAGGAAGTGTCTGAGGCCAGATTTGAACCTAGGACCTCCCTGTCTTTAGGCCTAGCTCTCAACCCACTGAGCCAGCCAGCTGCCCCAAATTTAATCGAATTTTTAAATTTTAAATTAAATGAAAAAACATTTTTTTGTTAGTAGGTACTCAATAAATGTTTATTTTATCATTGATAAAAATGATTTTCATCAGGGATAAAAAGTAAAATTCTTGCTCAGAACTGTTTTCTTTCCCTGTGAAGCTACAGAAAGTTCTTCGTTTTCTGTGAATCCATTTCATCCATACTAGAATGCATTAAATTTAAATTTTTGAAAATTGAATTTGGATAGATTCTGGGAGTTGGGCTGAGCTAGGGATTATCCCTCTAGCTCATGTTCCCTTCCTCAACTTAGTTGTGACCAGAACAAGTAGGTATACCATAATATTATCATTGCTAGGCTGACAATGATCTTACATTTTTTGAGAGGCTGGAAACTTCTCATTCTCACTGTAGATCTGTAAATTGGAGAGATGTTATACTGTAATGGAGGTTACTCCATAGAATAGATTACACTGACATGCTGTTTATCTCAGGTCCAAAAAAAGTTAGAAGTGGGGTTTAGATTTTTTTTTTAACTCCTGTTGTTTTGAGGCACTATTTATTTATTTGTTTGTTTGTTTTTAGTTAATTAAATTTTTTTAGAATATTTTCCCATGGTTACATGATTCATGTTCTCTCCCTCCGCTCTTCCCTCTTCTACTCAAAGAGCTGACAAGCAATTCTACTGGGTTGTAATTGTATTATTGCTCAAAACCTTTTTCCATATTATGTATATCTGAGTCACTTTTTAAAGATTGATTTGGAACGATTGTCAAAAGTGATTTCAGCTTTTACAGCTACTGAGCCGTCATCTTGGTTCCACTCTGGAAATGGGGTTTGGGAATTGGGATGGGTAGAGTAGGCCTGGGAAGCTGGATGTAGTAGGGATGCAGAGGTTCTCATAAAGTCTGAAACCTTGCCTGGTAAGGAGAATTTGGGAATCCTAGGATAGTAGGAATTGGAGCTGAAAGGGAAAGAAGTCCCCTCTTACAGGTGGGAAAACTGAGGTTTGAAAGGGAAAAGTGATTTTTCCCAGGATAGCCAGATTGCTTTTCCCATTAGACTTCCTTTAGAGAGGCAGGTGTTCTGAGGACCAGGCAGGCAGAGACCCGAGACTACAGGGAAGAGAGGAGAGACCCATCTTTGTGTGTGGATGTGAGTGATCGACAGGCATCCTTGGATGCCTCCTGGTGACACCGCTTTACCCACTGGGCAGTGCCAGGTGGGGCTTCCCTGGGCTGCTGGCAGCGTAGATTTCTAGGTCACTACACAGGATGCCTTGCCAAATCCCAGGCCCTGCCCACAACTGGATCCCTGAAGCCAAGCCCCTCCTCCCACTACTCAGCCTTCTAGTGCCTCCTCCCAGGGCAGTTGGATCCTAGTTTATATACCTTTTTCATTCAATCTTCCAATTCCTTGAGGATCCCAGTTGAGATGGAGGGGAAGAACATGTGTGGGTTACAACAGCAGCCCCCCCCCCCAGCTAAGCTGCCTTTATTGTCCTATCACAGCTGGGTCCCTAATTTCTTACCCTATAATAACACAGAAATAAGTAGGATCCCTAGGGATGGAACTAGAGAGAAGTTGACTTGTTTATCTAGCTTCTTCTGGTGATCCCTGGAGGTATTGGACCAGGAGGATGGGGGGAAAGGGAGGATGTGTTTGAGGGCTTTTCTTCCTTACCATCTTGTTCTGGTCACAACTAAGTTGAGGGAAGGGGATGGACACGAGCTCAGTCCAACTCCTAACATGTGCCCCAAATTAAATTTTCAAAAATTTAAATTTCAATTAAAATTAAAAAATTTTAAATTAAAATTAAAAATGTAGTTAAGCACCCACTCAAAGTTGCTCTAATATCTTGTATTCGACTCTGGAGGAAAATATAAATTTTACTAAAAATAAACAAACCACTAACCTTGCCCTCAGGGATTTTATATTGTAGTAAGGGAAGTCAAGTAAGACTAGTTTTTCCTTAAAAGGTGTATAAGCCATTCTTTTTTTTTTTTTTAATATTTAAGCATTTACTATTTAAGAAGCACTGAACATATAAATACAAAAGCAAAAGCAGAACCTTGTATAAGCCATTCTTAAGACTTGATTGGCTCAGAAGACTCAAGGCGTGGGCTCTTGCCCTTACTTCTTGGTCATCTGAGTAGAAGACAGGGCTCCAAGCATAGCAGAGCACTGTGGGCAACTCAGAGGCAGGGGAGTAGGGCTCTGTTAGATCAGCTCAGGTTTTCCTCATGCATATCTTGGATAAGCACTCTTCTCCTGTGGCTAAGGAGATTCCTTTTGTTAACTGTTGGATAACTTACTGGTGTCTCATTTCATTGCTGTCTAATGAGTCTGCTTTCTCAGAAGGCATATTTCTTTTTCTTCCGTGCTTGCTTTCTTGGTTTCAGTATGTCTTAAACTGTCAGAGAAAAGGGCCTGAATTAGGTCCAGTCCAGAACCACATACACAGATAACTAAATTACGTGACTGCATATATCCCAAGGAGGTCACTGATAAGAAAGCCCTCATCTACATCAAAATATTTACAGCAGCACTATTTGTGGTAGCAAAGACCTAGAAACACAGTAGATGCCCATCAATTAGGGAATAGCTAAACAATTTGTGGTACGTAGTCGTAATGGAATATTCCTGTGCTATAAGAAATGGCGAATATGATGAATCCAGAGGAGCATTTAAAAAGCTTCTTGAACTGATGCAGAATAAAGTAAGTAGAGTCAAGAAAACAGTATGTGAAATGTCTAAGAAAATGGAAATGGAAAGGCAACCACCATCCAATTGCAGAATTACAAAGAATAAGTATGGACCCAAAGAAGAGATAAGATACTCTGACCTCATCCCTTTACTGAAGTGGAGGAAGTGTCTGGGTGTGAAATACTGGGAAAAACAAACAAACAAACAAAAAAACAAAACCCAAAACACACACATACACACACACACACACATACACATATATGAGAGAGAGTGATTAGTTTTGCTGCTTTTCCCCCTTCCTCTTTTTCTTAATATTTTTCCAATTACACATAAAAACAATTTTTTATACTTGTTTTTTAGAATTCTGAGGTCCAAATTCCCTCCTCTCCCTACTCAAATTGCTATAGGTTACACACATGCAGATATGCAAAACATATTTCCATATTAGTCATAGCGTTAAAGAAAATACAAACAAAAAAAAACCCTAAGAAAAATAAAGTTTAAAAAAAGTATGTTTCAATCTGCACTCAGACTCCATCAGTTCTTTCCCTGGAGTTGGATAGCATTTTTCATCATGAGTCTTTTAGAATTGTCTTGAATCATACTGTTGCTGAGAAAAGCTAAGTAGTTCACAGCTGATCATTCTTACCATGTTGTTGGTTCTGTGTAGAATGTCCTGGTTCTGCTCATTGTATCAGTTCATTTAAGTCTTCTGAGATTTTTCTTAAATCATCCTGCTCATCATTTTTTATAGCACTGTAAGTGTTCCATCACAGTCATATACCACAACATGTTCAGCCATTCCCCAGTTGATGGGGTTCTTCTCAATTCTTCCTCCTTTTCTTAAAAAAAAAAAAATTTGTTATATGGACTAGTTGTCTGGGTGTAAGGAGTAGGTAGTGATACTGGGACAAATTTTGGCAGTGTAAAAATATATAAGATGATAATGAAACCTTATTTTAATAAATAAATGTCCTAGAAATGAATGATACTTAGGATCTATGTGACATTGGGCAAATCACTTCAACTGGGGACCTCAGTTTCCCCATCCTTAAAATGAAAAGGTTGGACTTTTTGGTCTCTAAGGCACCTTTCCATTCTGAATCTAGATCTTAAAAACCTGTAGAGATGTAATTGTAAGTTTATGAGGTCCTGAGAGGGGCTTCCACCCCTTCTCTGACCACAGGGAGAGAAGAATCCATGATGAGCCTTGGCTCATTTGTTTTTATGGTCCTGACTATAGATTTCCTGGCTTGGGAAGCCAGGGTTGCCAGGTGAGAGAATCCCAGATGGGAAGTTTTTGCCCGAGGAGGGAGAAGAGTAGCAAAGGGAATGTAACTGGTGTCTACAGCTTGCCCTCTTATTTTCTTGATTTCTGTGCCCAGGATAATGTGGTCTTCAGAGAAAGATTGCAAAGTGACTTATTTGGTCCTGACGCATACAAGTGGATGATTGCCTGCTTCCCCCCCACCCTCACTTTACCTGAACTGGGAATCATGGGGGGAACACATGCTAGTGATAGGTAGAAAGCCTCCCAGTAGAATGAGGCATGAACTCTGTACTATGGCAGGCAGGATTCACTCTTTCTGCTGCCTTCTAGATTTATTGTTTGGGATTCTGAGTGCTGCTGTGGGAAAACTTTGCTGTTCATCCTGCAGGTATGACCAAGTGGCAACCACCTCTCAATTCAAATTTCTGGACTTTTAGAAAGTAAAATTTGGACTAGACTAGATTGAGATAGTTAGGTGGTTTGGTAGATAAAGAGCCAGGCTTAGAGATAAAGGATTCTGGGTTCAAATCTGACTTCAGACGCTTCTTAGCTGTGTGACCCAGGGCAAGTCACTTTAGCCCAGTTGCCCAGCCTTTACTGCTCTTTTGCCTTGGAAGTCATACTCTGTATTGATTCTAACATGGAAGGCAAGAGTTTTAAAAAGAAAAGAAAGTAGACTAGATCAGGCTGAGCTAGGACTGTCTACAGCTGCTGCTCCTGTGATGGCCCAAGACTTGGGACAAGACTGTCAGAGGTGATATTGCAGGAGGGACCTGGCATGGTCATGTGAAAAGAACCTTGAGTTAGGGGTCCAAGGACCTGGTTCCCTCACTTTACTCCTTAAGTGATCCTGGATAAATCTGTTTATTTTGTGGGCTTCAGTCTCCTCCTTTATAAAATGAGGGCAATAGACTAGCTCTAAGTATGTGATCCTGGAGTAAAGGCAGAGACCCTGACAGTTATTGATAAACTCAATGTGGTAAGCAAGGAGGAGGAGACTAATTTTTCTAAAAACTTTATTTTTGTTGTTATTTAGTTGGTTTCGGTCATGTCTGACTCTCATAAAATCCCATTTATCTCCAAGTCTGTGATCCTGGAAGAAAGGTAGGGACTCTGCAATTGATAGCTATTAACAAATCCAATGCAAGGAGGGGGAGACTAATTTTTCTAACAATTTTATTTTTGTTGTCATTTAGTGGGTTTTATTCATGTCTGACTTTCATAAAATCCCATCTGTCTCCAAGTCTGTGATCTTGGAATAAAGGCAGGGACCCTGCATTTGACAGCTATTGACAAATCTAATGTGGTAAGCAAGGAGGGGGAGACTAATTTTTCTTACAACTTTATTTTTGTTGTGATTTAATTGGTTTCAGTCACATGTGACTCTTCATGACCTCATTTATGGTTTTCTCTGCAAAGATACTGAAGTGGTTTGCGACTTCCTTCTCCAGCTCATTTTACAAATGAGGAAACTGAGACAAACACGGTGAAGTAACTTGCCCAGGGTCACACAGCTAGTTTCTGAGGCTGGATTTGAACTCAAATCTTCTGATTCCAGGCCTCAAACTCTCTATCCACTGTACCATCTAGCCACCCTTAATATAATTTGTGATCAGGAATCAGGGTTCTGGACACATTTTTCTTTCTTTATTCTTTTCCCATAAGAATTCTAGATACTTGTGTCTTGGGAACCCCTCTGACAATACCCAGAGATCTAGGGATGAGGGATAGGAAACTGTAAGAAGGTTTTGGAGATGGATTGTTCCATATGAAAGCATTTAACCTATTTCCATTTTTACAGTACCCAATAAACTGTATGATCATGGTATGTTAAGTCTCAGAGTCCTGTAAATGTGGAGAGTCATAGCCAGAGAGAAGAAAGCTCAAATATGAAATGAGGCTCTATAACTTCTTACAGATCATATATTTTGGGTATTTTAAACAATATTCTTTTGATCCACTAGATTAAATTCTAAACTGAGATAGCATGCCATTAAAAGCCTTAGGCTTGTCCCTAGTTTGGGGAGGGAAATAGTATAGGCATCTGTAAGTAAAATACCATCTGGTGGACATAAGGGGTGCTGCAGCCCTGTAGAAACCTGTCCTGCACACGTGCCAGAGAGACCAGGAGTGACTGCTGGACTGGTGGCTTAAGGAGAGTGTCACATTGTAGATAACTCAGGTATTGTACTCCCTTGTTGGATAATTAATACAGTGACATACCACCTTTCTTTAGTAAGCCTTGTCTTGTGAGGATAAAATGAAATCATATAAATAAGGATGAAACTAGGTCTGAATGGGCCTATTAATAAATGCCATCTGGGATGGGCTATGGGGGTCCAATATTAAAGTAAATAACTAACTGTTGAGTTTCACAAGGGATTTTTCTTTCAATTTTCTAGGGTCAAATGTTCTGGGCTTGTTTTTACACATAGAACTGAGTCACAGCTCTACCAAATTCCTTTTAGATAAGGCATTTTTAGTCTTTGTTGTGTCCTGAGCCCCCTTCCTGTCTGGGGAAGGCTTTTTCAGAATAATGTTTTTAAATACCTAAAAAAAGGAAGCTATATTGAAATATAGTTATCAATTTAAAAAAAAAAACAAGCTCAGTAGAATACTACTATACTGTAAGAAGTGATGAATGGGTTAAATTTTTGTTTCATTTTATTTTTTTAAGCTCTTACCTTCTTTCTTAGAATTGATACTAAAGGAGAAAGCTAGGTAGCCAAGTGGATTGAGAGCCAGGCCTGGAGATAGGAGGTTGTGGGTTCAAATCGGATCTAAAACATGTCATAGCTATGTTACCCTGGACAAGTCACTTAACTCCTATTGTCTAGCTCTTACCACTCTTCTGCCTTGGAACCAATACATAGTATTGATTCTAAGATGGAAGATAAGGGTTTAAAAAAATTCCATACTAATACTAAATATTGGCTATAGAACACATGGGCTGATGGGGATATTATTGAGGATGAAGACACTAAATGATAACTCTAGTCCAACTATCAATAATATGGAATTATGTCTTAATCAATGATACATATAAAACCCAGGAGAATTGTGCATCAGCTAAGGTGGGAGAGGGGATTTGGGAAGAGGGAAAGAACATGAAACATGTAACTCTGGGAAAATATTCGAAATAAAAATAAAAAAATAAAAAACTGCTGAAAAAAATAAAAAATAAATGTTGGTTATATTTACTATATATTTACTATTGGTTGTATATACTAAACTATTGGTTCCAAGGCAAAAGAACAGTAAGGGCTCTAAAACCAGTAAGGGTTTTAGAAAACATGGAATGACCTACATGAAATTATGAAGAGTGAAGTAAGCAGAACCAAAAGAACATTATATACAACAACAGAAATATTGTTTGAAAAATTACTTGTTTATGTCTACCTCTGAAGAAAGACTTGATAAAATAGAAACAAGCAAGACATGGTTTTATAGATCCATATTTTAGGGGGTCAGAAGATGCTCTTCTAGTGCAGGGGAGGAGGAAGGGAACTTGGAACTTTAATGTAACAAATAAACAAGTTTTAAGAAAAACAACCAACCAAGTTCAGATAAGAGTCCTTGTTTTAGATAAAAAGATCCTCTTCCTTAGCTCTCATTGTTTACTAGACTGAAACATTACTTACTTGGTGTTGGGGGAGTAGGGCAGAGGAGGAGGGAAAAAGGGATGGAAAGGAGATATGGGGAGAAAATCCTATCAGGCTACATGGAGGAGAGGAGCCTTTGAGGTGAAGCACTCCATGGTAGCTTGTGGCTGACCCAGAAACAATGGGTGATTGGGAAGGAGAATGGGTGGTTACCTGAGTTAAAGATGATTTTCCTTCAAGGAAGGTCATGTTTTCTCTCTTCTGTTTCTGAGACAACTGGAGAAGAGGATGTCCTACCAGGAGTTGGAAGACATATATGTGCACCAAGGTTGGCTCAGGTACATCTAAGCCAGAACTTTGGTTTTTCACTTAGATGCCAGACTAGAGGGATCTAGGGACGTTTTAGAGAAGATGAAGATGAATGGAGAGGAATTTACCAGTGAGTTGGGGAGAGGGCATTCTAAACATGAGTAATGTTGTGATAGGCATGAAGATGGGAAAGAATAAGGAGTCTTAAGACTATAGCGAGTAGCCCACCCCAGAGGTGTCAAGCACATGGCCTACTTCGGCCCCCAACTCAAAATAGGTGGAGGCAGCTCAGTAAATAGAGAGCCAAACCTAGAGTCAGGAAGACCCGAGTTCAAATCTAGTATCACATAATTCCTAGCTGTGTGATCTGGGGCAAGTCACAGAGAAGGAAATGACAAACCACTCCTGGAGCGGTTTTGTCAAGAAATCCCATGGGCGGTATTGGTGTGCTGTGGTCCATGGGGCCAGGAAGAGTTGGACACAATGACTGAACAACAGCAATGATGTGGGACTGTAGTAGGGCAGTAGAGGTGGGAAGAAAGAGGAGAAGATGGATGGAGAATTGTTGGGGAGATGGAATCATATAACAGTTTGGAAGCTGTAGGACTGTGAGAGGCGCAGGAGAAGAAAGGTCAAGAATAACCCCAACATTTCCAAAAAGGGAAATGAAGTGAATCATGATTCAATGGACAAAAACAGTGAAGTCAAATGGAAACTCCAGTACTGAATTTTAGACATGTAAAGAAAAGTCAAATTCTTTCTACCGTAGAAGTCCACTTTCTACCCACATGAGGATGGGGTGGCCATTTGGAGGTGTAGGTAGAGGAACTGACCCAAGATGGCGGTTGGGTCTGGGCTACTGGAGAAGATTCATTCCCTAAACAAACATTTGTTAAGTGTTCCAAGAACAGTGTACTTGACTTGGGACAGAGTATAAAGCTTAGATTAGATATGATCCTTGCCTTCATGGGACTTCTAGTCTTATCATTGTGATAACTCACCAGCTCACTTTTAGATTTAATCAACAGAAGCATATACACCCCTACATTTCCTTAAGTGAGGGGAGGTCCAAAACTCACGTGCGAAAGTGAGTCCTTATGAGTCACCTAGCTGTCCAAAAATAGATGTTTCTTTCTTTTATTTTTTTAAACCCTTCCCTTCTGTTTTAGAATCAATACCAAGTATTGGTTCCAAGACAGAAGAGAGGTAAGGGCTAGGCATAATAGGGATATCATTCCCATTTTACAGAGTAGGAAAAGGAGGCCCAGACAGGCAAAGGACCAAAGCAGGGCCAGAAATCAGAGACTTTCCAGCAGCTGCCTTTGCCCGTGCTACCCCACCAGTCAAAGCTGTCTTACAAACCTGGGTGACTAGGGGGAAAAGGATGAGGATGGTTCTGTATAATCTCCTTCCCACTGCAAGGAAAACAGCTCCATTTGTCCAGCAGCATAAATTGTCCTGTGTTCAGGGTGGATCGGTAAAAATCTTTTGGTATGAAAATCAGCATCATTCTTTAGGCAGAGGGGAAGAGGAGAAGTGGTGTGTGTGTGTGTTTGTGTGTGTGTGTGTGTGTGTGTGTGTGTGTGTGTGTGTGTGTGTGTGTGTATAAATCCATCAGCCTGGGAGCTTTGTGCTCCTTGGCAAATGCACATGAATGTGAATTTCATGGCTTGTTTATGTGTATGAATATTTGTGCATCCTGGCATGTGTGTCCGATTTTCCTGTCCATGTTTGTGCATCTCTGTGTGGGAGATAAGGGGGTATGCTTGTGGGCAGAGGCATCTATCAGGCTTTCCAGGCTCAGGCAAGGTCACTGTGTCAAAGGAACATTTCTGACACTTTCTCTGCCTGCGATCCTAGCTCTGAAAGCCCCTACTGCAGGGACTTCCCTTCCAGCCTGACTCATGATGCCTCATGCCTCTGACTCAGGCCTGGGCTTCCAGCCAGTTCCCTCCTTTCCTCCCTCTCCCCTCCCCTTCTGTTCACCCAGGTCTGCCGCAGCCCAGCTAAATGGACAGGGAAGAGATACACAGAAAGAGATGGAGGGGAGGATGGAGAGATGGGGAAAGGCTAGGACTGAGGGACAGAGAGATGAGGATAGACTAAGAGACTGAGGATCAGAGAGATGGGGAAAGGCAAGGACTGAGGGACAGAAAGAATGAAAGACAGATGGGGAGAGATGTGACTGGAGATAAGGAGAAACTAAAAAACAGGTACAGAGAGATGGTAACATGGAGAAGCAGAATGTATGAGGAGAGACTAAATGAGGGACAAAGAGGAAAGAGGTCAAACGGCCAAGAGATAGCAAATCTATAACCAGGAACAAAAAATTTGTTTAGGAGGTGGTTGAGTGAGATAGGAATTGTTGCTGGTGACAAAACACAATGGACCTTTGGGTATAATTAAGACAAGGGTGGCTCAACCCTTGACCCCAGGTAGATTATGGCTTAGAGATGAGTGTATTTCTTTTTTCTTTAAAAACTCTTACCTTCTGTCTTGACAACAACTCTAAGGAAGAAATATGAGGGCTAGTCAATGGGGATTAAGTGACTTGTCCAGGGTCACACAGCTAGACAGTGTCTGAGGCCACATTTGAACTCAGGACTTCCGGACTTCTGAACCTGGTTTTCTTATCCACTGAGCCACCTAGCTACTTCAATCTCTGATTATGGCCAGCAATAGAGGTCCTTGAGATGAGGCACAGGGACAGTGGTCATTTCAGGAGGAAAGGAATTTGCCATTTGCCATTTGCCATTTGCCCAGGGATTTGGAGAAGCTAAAGGAAAGAGATATGGAAATGCTGAGGGATAAAGAAGGAGAGTCCTAGGTGATGGAGACCCTGAAGGTCAAAGAGAAGAGATGTAGATGGCTAGAAAAAAAAAAACAATAGGAAGAAATAATGATAAATATCAAAAGAGATAAAGAGGTTAAGAAACTGATGGAAAGAAACTGATATGACAGACAGGACTAAAGAAATTAAGTAGAGAATAAGCAGAAACAAAGGCTGGATAAAGATTAAGGAACAGAGATGAGAGTAGAATAGAGAGAAAATCTGCAAGCACAGAGAAAAAGAAAGGGAACAGCTGTGTGAAATCTGTAGGGCAGGACCAGGGTTGGGGACCAGGGTTGGGAACTGAGGAGCCCTCCCAGGAAGAACAAAGAACAGGATCCTGTAGATTCCCAGCCAGGTTTCACCATCACTGGCTGTTGCCTTTGGGACCCTTGAGTTGATTTCCTCCCTCTCCAGTCATGGCAGGGAAAGACTGTGATGGAATGAGACTGGTACAGCCAGGAGCAGATGGGAGCATAGAACCCCATCCTGATCCATCCCCAAAACCTTGCTCTCATTCTATTCCACTTTCAAAGAGGGAAAGTAATAATTTGGGGGAGAAGGGAAGGCTAACATACAATGAAGGGGAAAAGAGCTTGGAGTAGGGGAAAGAGCACTGAATTTGGACTCATAGGACCCGAGTTTATCAAATAATGATCTCCCTCTCTTTCCTCTTCCCCACCTTCCTCCAGCCCCCAATCTCTCTCTGTCCTGAGAAATAGGATAGCATAAAATGGATAGAGAGTTGACCTCCAAGTCAAAAAGACCTAGTTTTAGATCCTGATTCAGAATGCTATTTGGCTTCAAAGCCTTTCATAATCTAGCCCCTTCTTGCTTTTCCAATCTCCTTACCATTACTCCTGACTGTTTATTTACTCTCTCTCTCTCTTTCTTTTTTAAACCCTTACCTTCCATCTTATTGATTCTAAGGCAGTAAGGACTAGGCAATTGGGGTTAAGTGACTTGCCCTTGGTCACACAGCTAAAAAGTGTCTGAGGCTAAATTTGAACTCAGGACCTCCTATCTTCAGGCCTGGCTCTCAATCCACTGAACTACCTAGCTTCCCCTCCATGTACTCTTCTACCCAGTAACACTGGCTTCCTGACTGTTCCATGGAGAAGACCCATCATCTCTTGATTCTGACTGTCCTCCGTACCAGAAATGCTCTCAGGTCTCAACTCTTGACCTCTCTGGCTTCCTTTAAGTGTCAACTAAAATTCTACCTTCTATAAGAATCCTTCCCCTACCCCTCTTTAATTCCATTGCCTTCCTTATATTGATTATTTAGCTTCTTTTAAGTCCCAACTAAAATTCAACTTTCTCCAAAATTCCTTTCTCAACTCTCTTAATTCCATTGCCTTCCCTCTGTCGATTATTTCCTATTTATCTTGTATATAGCCTGCTTTGTATGTATTTGTTTGCTTGTTGTCTCATCAGGCATTTCCTTTCTTTCTACCAATAAAATCACAGATCTGATTTGTTTCCTTCCTCCTTCTTTCCTCCCCACTACCCCACCTGTATTTGATTCTATTTCTGGATGGTCTTTTATTTCCCAAGGGTCTGTCTAGGACTCCTTTCCTTCCTATCTCTACCAGGGTCCTTATTTCCACTTTCCAAGGTGACACAGAACAGAACCAGTCCCTCCATTGTGTGAAATGAGGGGTTATAGAAAGGCCAAACTACTTTTATCACTTAGCCTGGAATTCATGGCTTCTTAGATGTATAGAATGTCAGCCAAAAGGCACCTTAGAGATCATCTAGGCCAAGCCACCCCTACTCCCATCCCGTTTTATTTTATTTTTAAAAATCAATTTTTATTATAAACTTAACAAAGGTCTTGGCAAATATAAAACATCAAATAAACACAATGAAGACTAAAATCCCCAGATGCAATCATAAACTCCAATCTGCTTACATTTCGATAAAAGGGGAAAATATATAAGCTTTAACAAAATAATAAGTGATTTGTTCTTATTTGTTGCCTTCTGAGCTCTTTTCCATCTGTGTACTTGTAAAGTTTTGTTGCTGTTCTTATTTTTTATGCTGTCTAGTCAATGTGTGGGCAATTCCGATTTTGCTTTCCTGGCTCTGCATAAGTCTCTATGGGTCTTTCCATATTTCTTTGCAGACTTCATGTTTATCATTTTTTATGGCTCAATACTATTCCATTACAGTAATATACTACAATTTATTCAGCTATTCTCCCATTCCTTGGAGACATAGGTTGTTTCCATTTTTTTGATAGAGCAAATAAAGCAGCTATAAATATTTTTATGCACCTAGGTCTCTTTCTCCTTTTAATAACACCCTTAGGGTATAGTCCCTAGCAATAGGACAAAAGATCTGATCCATGGTGTAACTCTTACAAATGACCCAATGGCTCTGCAGAAAGGGGGCTCCATGAACCTCAGCCAATACCCATTTTCCCAGAGTCCTACCAGCTGTTAATTTGGAATATTTCCATCAAAACCCAACGTGACAACAACAACAAATTCTGCCAACTTGTTGAGTGTCGGTTATATTTGCTTTAATTTGTTTTCATCTTGATTTCTGTGACTATTACAGAATTGGAACAGTTTTAAAATGATTATCAACCATTTATATTCCCTCTTTTGAAAATTACCTGTTGTGCCTTTGATAATTCCTCTGCTGGGGACTATGGGTTATTTTTGAACATTTCTCGCAAATTCCAAATGACAGTCCTTTATCAGATAAATTTACTGTAAATTTTTTTTTTGCCCTCTGTTGCTTTTCTTTGTATTTTAGGCAAAATGCTTTCTGTTACAAAAAATCTTTTCATTTATTTACAGTTAAACTATTTGGTCTCTAGTTATTCCTTTGGGTTTTTAAAAAATCTTTCCATAATAGAAATAAATATAATAGTTCTTTTCTTCTTTGTAAGTATTTTTCTTTTCTGGGTAGAATTTGGATTATTGATACAGTTGCAACATATTATAGTATATAGGCCAAGATATGGCTAATTAATTAATTTTTTGCCATTGTGCCAGCTGATTTCTCCCCAATTTTATTAAATAATTATTAATATAATTATCTGATAATTATCAAGTGAGATAGTTCTAGTAAAGCACTTAGCACAGTACCTGGTACATAGTAAGTGCCATATAAATATTATTATTATTTCTTTCCCAAATATCTTGTGGTCTTAAGTTTTTTGAAAATGAAATTCTTATATTTCAGCTATCCCAAAAGTTTTAGTACAGCTCTGAGCTTTAATAGACGTTTGGAATAACCTGTGCTTTTGGTTCCATTTCTGAACACTTTATTCTGTTCCAGTGATGTATTTTTAAAAATCCATCTAAAATGGGGTAGGGGAGGGTTGGACTAGATGATCTCTAGGGTGCCTTTTTTGGCTGTTATTTTGGCTGACATTCTATCTGTTTAAGAAGTCGTGAAGTTCAGGTTAAGTGGTAGATATCCATTTGATAAGTGCCACTTTATACTGGTAATAAATAAATTTAAAATTAATAAAGTACAAAATGCCACTCTCCCTTTACCCCAGCTCCCAGGAGGACATAAAATCTTTGAAAGCAGAGATTTCCCTGGAGGTAACTTCATATACTAGAAAGATTATCAAGATTTGGAGTCAAAAGACATGCAAGTTACTTTATCTGTCTTTGTGACCTTGGGCAAGTGTTTTTAACCTTTCAGGTCCCGATAGCCTTGAAGGTCTCTTCTAGTTTTCCATCTGTAAGATTTGTATGACTTTTGCTTTTGTCTTTGAAACCCTACCACTTAGCATGATGCCACTTAGCACAAAGTAACCTATTGATAAGCATTTAATAAGCACTGTGCTAAGGGCTTGGGATTTCAAAAAGAGGCAAAAGATGGTCTCTGTCCTTAAGGAGCTCACAATATAATAGGGGAGACAATATGCAAACAAAAATGTACAAAGCAAGCTAAAGACAAGTTAAATAGAAAATAATAGAAGGAAGACACATCATAAATGCTTGTTGACTTCCTAGCTGTGTGACCCTGGGCAAGTCACTTAACCCCACTTAGCTGATACTTCATATTGATCTAAGACACAAAAAATGCTTGTTGAATTCAATTGACATATGGTATGTAACAGAGTCTGGTGCATGTAGAAAGCATCGCTCCAATGGAGAACCTGGGGAGCATCTTCTGGAGAGCTGGATGGCATGGTGTGGAGGTGACTTACAGAGACTGTGCAGCATTATTTGCAGCTCATCCTGATCCAAATGGCTTGGCTTCTCTTAGCCACAGGCTAACAGGGACAGTTCCATTCCATGTCAAGACTATCTTGGAGGAAAGAATTGTTAGAGGTGCTCTGTGCATGTTTCAGATGGCCATCGCAGGTATATTTTGATATGTGGGACATTCTGAAAAGTAAAATGATATATTGGAAAGGTCCCTGGACTTGGAGTTTAACGACCTGAATTTGAGTGCATACTGAGTACATTCGAGCCCCATAGATGTTTGCGTGATAGTGAAAGGGTCACTTCTAGTATCTTAAATTCCTTTGCTCTTAAAAAAAAATACATTATATTGACACATGTAAAACCCAGTGGAATTGCTCATTGGCTACAGGAGGAGGTGGGAGGAAGGGAGGGAAAGAACACAAATCATGTAACCATGGAAAAAGATTCTAACTAACTAACTAAATAAATGTTTAAAAATGCATTATTCCATTTTCTCCTACAATTTCAGGTAGGTATGAAATAAACTCATGTTCTTCAAAAAAAAAAGAAAAGGAAAAAAAGGATCACTTCTTGTGTAGAAAACAAGGGGGATGGAATGAATCTGTATTTACCAACCTGTGGGCTACAGCCTCCTATAGGGCCATGGAATTATTACAAAGTGTCCATCTGATTAAGTTATTCAGCGAAATAAATAAACAAACCTACTTCTTAAGGAATAAGTTATATATTTCATATATTTGTGAAGGAGAATGGTTCTCAAAAGCTCAGGACTTAGCTATTAATATTATATATATTTAATAGTTATATTGATTTAATATTAATGATTAATTATTTATCATTATTAAACATTAATAATTATGTTTAATATTAATATTATATATACATGTATATTTAATAGTTATTTAATAGTTAAACAGTTTTATATATGATATATAATGCTATATAATTATATATTATATAATCAATACATACAACATATAATACATAATTATATTATATAATTAATACATTGTAATATATGTATAGCATGTATTAATAATTAATAATATAATTATATATAAATAAAGCTGTTAAACTATGTATTAAACTGTTAAGCTAACTATAAAAATGCTTCTGAATGATCTCTTTACAAGAGATCTTACAAGTGATTTTACAAGATTTTACAAATCTTTTTAAGAGTTACAAGGCAAAATTGGTACCTTGAATGAATTAGAAGGAAAACAACACAATAGCATGAAGAATGATAGACCACTCCTGGTGGTGACCTCTAAAAGCTAGTACACTAGGGTCAGCTAGGTAGCTCAGGGTATTGAGAGCCAGGTCTAGAGACAGGAGGTCCTGGGTTTAAATCTGACCTCAGATTTAAACTTGGGTAAGTCACTTAACTCCCATTGCCTAGCCCTTACCATTCTTCTGCCTTGGAGCCATTACATTGATTATTGGCTTATTATTCTAAGCATTATTATTGATGTAATAATTTAAAATTTTAAAGATAATTATTAATATAATAATATTAGAATCATTGATTCTAAGACAAAAAGGTAAAAGTTTAAAAGAAAAGAAAGCCAGTACACTGAGTCTAGGAGAAGGACTTTTATTGGAAGAGGAACCCAGTTCTTCTAGTGAATATAAAAAATAGACAAATAGAAGATGAATGGAGCTGGAAAATAAGATGTAAGAGACCACCTGGAGCTAGCCAAGACAGTAGAACAAAGACAGAAACGACTTCCACAAAGAAAGGGCCCAGGTTTCTGGAAGTTAGGCTATTTGGGACAATAAAGCAAGATATAAGTTGAAACAAACTGTGTTGATAAACCTCCTTCCTTCCCTCCCAAACTCAAGGAAGTAAATCTTCTATTTTCTTCATGGGAGCTTAAAACCATTTCCTCTGGGAATTTCCTTCATTTTAAATGTTTATGTCTTTATAAACAATGTAATCACCAAGATTTCTAGTCAGTTTGTTATTGGGAGCAGGCAATTGAAGGGGAAATGCTAGAAAGAGATATAGAGCTAACACGAATTGTTTTGCCAGAAACACTGTCTGACTGGGGGCTCAGAGCTAAGAAAGAGATAAAGAAAATTTCCTTTGGTACTATTTTCCAGAGCAGAAAAGGAATGTCTATCTCAGAAAACCTAAGTGGGCAATGAGTCAATAATTGAATGAGGGGCAAATAGGAGTGGTTAAATAACTGATCATCCCTTTAATAAATGAACAAGTGAATAAAACATTTATTAAGCAGCCATTACGTATAAAGCACTTTGCTCAAAAAGGCAGAAAAGCACAGAATCTCTGAGAAGCAGTGTGAGGACATTAAGAAAATACATTGATTTGGGGGTCCTGTGGTACTGGAGGTATAAATTGTCTTGGTTCCCTATTTGCATGTTTTTCCATTTGTGAATTCTGTGTTTGTTTTCTAGGGGCAGCTAGCTAACACAAAGGATAGGCCATTGGGCCTGAGGTAGGGAAGACATCTTCCTGGGTTCAAATCTAGCCTCAGACACTTATTAGCTGGGTGGCCTAGGGCAAGTCACTTAATCCTGTTTGTCTCAGTTCCTCCGCTATAAAAATGAGCTGGAGAAGGAAAGAGCAAAACACTCCAATGTCTTTGCCAAGAAAGCCCCAAATGGGATCACGAAGAGTAGGACACAACTGAACAACAAGCAACTGTGAATTCTGTGTTTTTCCCTTCCCACTGATACTTGTATTTCTGGTAGAGTGCACTCTGGATTTATGGGGGAAATGTTTTATTGATGCTTTTTATTTTTAAGTATACCATTTCAATAAATGCCTTTGTTTTGAAAAAACAATAAACCAAAGCAAAAGACTGTTGGCCGCTGCAACAGAAGACCTAAGGTCTATAGCTCTGGCAATCTATGATTCTATGAGACTAGCAGGACAAGTCTTAGGTCTTAAAGCTGGAACAAGATCCTAGATATCATTTTGCCTAAACCTTTCATTTTACAGCAGAGAAAACTGAAAAATAAAAAAGTCAAGTGGCTTGCTGATTATTATAGAGTTAGTTTCAGAGCCAGAATTCAAATGCTGTTTTTTAAAATTATAAGGTCTTTCTGGTACATCATTTGGTGCTAATAAAATTACTGGATTTCTTCCCCCCAGTAGTTCCATTTGGTACGTGGCATTTATTTTTCTGTATAAATTTTGTTATTATTTTTATCTAATTCTATTAAGTAGTCCATTGTTTTGATGAACATTTAATTGAATTTATAAATTAAATGAATTTAATTATTGACATTTTGACTATATTGGCTCAACCAAATCATTTGCGAGAGAGATAGCCATCTGATTGTTTAGTTCTTTTATTGTTGTCAAAATTATGTTAAATTTGTTTTCATATAGGTCTGGTGAATGTTTTAGAAGACAAATTTCTAAATATTTAGTTTACTTTGTCATTATTATAAGTACTCTTTCTTTTTATGCCATTTTTTCCCTTCACAGCTAGGGCTCAGTTTGCCTTTTCAGGATTATTTCACAATATTTTCCTTTACACATTTCATATTCAAAGCTAGTCAAACTAACCTACTTGCTGTTCCCCATACATGTCTGTCATCCCACGCCTGCCTTTGCACAGACTGACCCACATACCTGCAGTGCTCTTTTCTCAGACTATTCCCCGGGCCTACAATGCTCTCCTTTCTGAAACTTTGACTGTTAACAACTTCAGGGCCAGCCATCTCCTGTAAATGATCTCCATCTCTAGTTGCTAGCCCTCTTCTTACCTCCCCCTAAAATTACCTCATTTTTACTTTGTATATGCCTTAAAAGGCATATAAAAACGGGTTTATAAAACTCTTTCTAGCTGTACATGTATGCTAACTTCCCCAGTAAAATGCCCTCCATGAGGGCAGGAATTGTTTTGTTTTTGACTTTCTGTCCCTAACACCTAGTACTGTAAATGTTGATTAAAATTTATATTATACCTTGCTAAATATTTGATTACCTTATTGTTGAGTCATTTGGATTTTCTGACTATATAATTACATTATTTGCAATTAGGAATTATTTTAACCCTTTTATTGTCAATATTTATTACATTACAAAAGTCTCTTTTTCATTCTTATTACTTAACTTTTTTTGCTGTAGCAAAGACCTGGAAGCAAAGTAGAAGCATAACAATTGGTAAATGGCTAAGCAAATGATGATATATGAATGTAATGGAATAATACTGTATTGTTAAAAAAGATGAATATAGAGAAGTCCAGAATTCAGAGAAATATGGCAAAAGGTGTATATGAATTGATACAAAGTGAAGTCATCAGAACCAGGAAACTATGAAATTACTACAATAATACAAAGAACAGAAAATTGAAACTGAACCTTGTGTCATAATTGTCAAGCTTGGTTTTGAAGAAGAATTGAGAAAATACAGTCTTCTTTCATTGCAAAAGTGGGAACTATGAAAAATAAATTTTAATTTAAAAAAAGTGGTGACTATGAGTGTAGAATATTGTATATTCTATCATACAAGGTGAATTACCTTTTTTTGGCTGAATTTTTGCTGAATTATCTTTTCTCTTTTTTAAAAATTTCTGTTATAACCTTGATGAGTAGAGAAAGAAGGGATGTATTCAGAAATGAATGTGATATAAAAGCAAGAGGAATCAATAACAATAAATAAATAAAATTAAATTTAAAAATTTAAATTATTGTTTTGTTTTCAGTAAGTGGGGTTTTGTTAGTAAAGCTACTGGAGTGGTTTGCCACTTCCTTCTCCAGTTCATTTTATGAGGAAACTGAGGCACACAGATATTAAGTGTCTGAGGCTGGATTTGAATTCAGGTCTTCCTGACTCCAGGATGGGCATTTTCAGATTAGAGGGTCAAAACCATATTTGCCTTAAAGAAAAAAATGAAGGTTATATACCACTATTTTCTGAATTTTAGAAGTCATATGTATATATAAATAAATATATTTTACATACACCCATGTATACATACACACACATATACACAAAATTTTTTCTTTGAATATTTGGAAAAATTTACTTGTGAATTTATCTGGTCCCAATTCTTTTTTATATGGTAGCTCATTAATGTCTTCTCTGATTGCTCCTTTGGGAATTAACTTCTCAGCTTATTTATTTCCAGTTTGGATATGTTATTTTTCATAAATATTCATCTATTAGCAATATTAATGTCAAGATAAGAAATTTAAAGGCATAGGTAAAAAAGAGAGAAAACTATCCCTATTTGCTGATGATACTTTCTTTAGAAAATCCTAGGGAATAAACAAAGATACTAATTGTGATAATAGCTTTAGCAAAGACGCGGGCTATAAAATAAGTCTCTGAATTGATAGCATTTCTATGTAATAATGAGAAAACCAAAGAGGTAGTAATGGAAAGGGAAATCTCCTTCCACATAACACAAAATGCATAAAATATCTGGGGATCAACCTTCCAAAGCATACAAAATATTTGTGCAGATTCTATTAAAAAGTGTTTCTAAAAGAAATAAAGAAAAATAGCTGGAGGAATATTTAGTTCTCATGGCTCGGCCTTACTAGTGTAATAAAAATAACAATGGTACTAAAATTAATTTACACTTCTAATATACCAATAAAATTATCAAAGGGATACTTTATAAAATTCAAAAAAATAAAATTCATTTAGAAAAATATAAGATTGCATGTCTGAGGGGAAACGGGAAAGAGGTAGTGTTGAAGTAGAATAGCACTTTTAGACCTCAAAATATATTATAAAGCCACAGTCATCAAAACCATCTGGTATTGGTTAAAAAGAGAGAGATAAATCAATGGAACAGACTAGCCAAGGCAGAATCAGAAACAAGAAAGTTCCACAACCCAGGGCTGATGAACTGGAAAATATAAATTACTTAGGAAAGAACTTCCTATTTGATAAAAATTGCTTGGCAAACTGGGAAAAATATCGTGGTGGAAATTAGGCTTAGACCAATACCTTCCACCATATTTCATAATACATAATACACAACATTAAGAAATCACCATTAAAAATATTAGAAGACAAGCAGATCAAATACCTTTCCCAGGTATAGATTGAAGATATATTAAAAGAACAAACAAACCTTATCTTCTGTCTTAGAATCAATAGTACATATCAATTCCAAGGCAGAAGAATGATAAGGGCTAGGAGATTGGGGTTAAGTGACTTTCCCAGGGTCACCCAACTAGAAAATGTCTGAGGTCACATTTGAACCCATATCCTCTTGTCTCTAAGCCTGACTATCCGTTGAGCCACCTAGCTGCCTTAAGAAAATATATTCGTAACCAAACAAGGGATATAGGTGATTGCAAAGGACAAAATAGATAACTTTAATTACATGAAACTAAAAAGCTTCTTCACCAATTAATTTTTAATTAATTAATATATCTCAAAGATAAAAATAGAATTGTTTAATTAGGAAAAAAAAGTCTTTGTATGAAATTTCTTTTTATGGGTTTGGTCCCCCAAATAGGTATATAGTTAACAAAATTAAGATCTACAGCTATTATTCTTCAAAAAAATGTGATGAAAAAAATGAAAAAACAAACAAAATAAATAGAATAAAGAAAAATAAAATAATATCTAAAAAGACACAGAATTTGCAAGCTTTAACAGTCATATGAAAGAATATTTCAAATCATAAATAAGAAAAAATGCAAATCAAAATAATCTTGAGATCTTAGCTCCCATCCTGAAATTTCACAAAGACAAAAGAAGAGAATAGTCAATATTGGATAGGTTGTGGGAAAATAGGAACACTTAGTCTTTTGTCTTTGGAGTGATAATCAGAAGAACATTTTGGAAAGCAATTTAGAATTGTGCAAATAAAGTCCATACTCTTTGACCCCAGAGATTCTTTTAATTGGCTTATACTCCAAGGCTGTGGATAAGAAGGATCCTATATGCCTCAAAATATTTATAGCAGCACTTTTTGTGAAAGTAAAAAATTGGGAAAAATAAGTCAAACCCATGGATTGAGGAATGTTTAAACTTACTGGGGTACTCAAATAAAAATTATTACAGAATGTGATAAATATAGAGAAGCATGGAGAGATCTCCCTCAATTAATGCAGAGTAAAGTAAGCAGAACCAAGAAAAAAATACACACAATAAACTACAACGATGTAAATGGAAAGAAGAGCCACAAAACAAAAGTGAATGTTAAATTATCAAGAACAACCATAACTCAAAAGTGATCTGGGAAGATGCTTTCACTCTACCCCTTTTCAAGGTGAGAGGGTCCATAGTTTGGATACATTGTACATATTTTCATATTTTTCAATATATTGATTAGTTTTTCTGATTTTTTTCTTTAAAAATAATATTTATTTTATGTGATGGCTTTCTGGGAGGGGAAGGGAATAATACTGGGGGATATTTTGGTAATTAAAAAAAATTAAATACAAAATATTTACATTTTTGTCATAAAGCAGACATTAATAAATTCATTTAAAAATTCATCTACTTTTTAGTCTTAAATGTACTGACAAAATTGATCATACTAATGTTTGATTAATAAATTATTGTTTGCTTTTGTATTGCTTATGGTCTTTCTCATTTCTAATTTTGATAATCTGACATTTTGCCCTTTTTTGATTAAATATTAAAGGTTTTGTAGTTTATGTTGGTCTTTGAAAAAACAGCTCTTTATTAATTTATTGTTGTATGTTTTCCTTTTTATTAATGTCTGATTTTGAGTTTCCCCTTTTCTGGTGTTCTTTGGTGTTTAATTTTTATCTTGCATTTTATTTAAATGCAGTGTTAACTTGTGTTTCTCTTTCATTTTGTTACTTTAAACATTGAACACCAGTTTACCATTTAATATGATTTTGAATGCATCCTCTAATTTTTAATATGTAATAGGTGTGTTATCTTGTAGGTAATCTGATATTGATTTAAAAAAAGATTTCTCAAACCCAAGCATTGTTTAATAAATTGATTCTATATTTCCACATAGACTTGCCTCTTTTGTTTAATGTATTGTTTACTTTTAGTTTTAATGTGATCTATAAATTTTGTACCGGAGATTAGTGCCTTCTAAAGTTATCAAGGACTTCTCCATGATAAAGAACATGATTAATATTTTGTGTCTTGAGAAAAATATATATTCCCTGTTTTTTCCATTACTTTATTACTATATCTCCATTAAATTAAATTTATTCCACATTGTGATCATGTCTATATCTCTCTTACTTTTCCTTTTGTTTGATTTATTATCATCTATTAGTGATGTTAAAATCTATTATTGATTTTATATCTAATTTTTTTGTGGGATGAAGTTTTCCTCTATAAATGTAATTCTTTTTATTCAGTGAAAAAATTGAAGTTGAAACACACAAAAGGCCATGGAACCTGCAACATAGTAGCAATGAAGTATTCAATGAGAAAAGCAACATCTGGTTAGAAATGAAACTGGGTTGTTTATATGGCAAGAACTAAGTATAACCAATGAACATTCTCCATTGGAATTTGGAAAATGGCAATGATATAGAGGAAGACCCTTGATATATTGGGTGGATTCCCAGTGGAGAATTTATGGAAGACCACAGACAAGGTTTGTGCAGGTTGAGAAAGCATGGCTGAGTTTATTGGAGAGAGTAGCCTAGGTCCGTTAAAGGAGTGATACATATATATTTTTAAATTATATGATTCCATCTTTAATGATGCTTTTTTGGTTTATTTCTCATTTTATGACGTCAATCTGGCTTCATAAGATGTCATCAGTGAAAGTCTAGATTTTTCTTGAAATGGCTATAATATGATAATTTAAACCCATAACTTCAGTTTAAACCCACATACTTTTTTTTTTTTTGTATGAGATGAGTTTCTTTTAGACTGCTTCTTGTTAGATTCTCCTTTTAAATTCATTTAGTAACCCTTTTTCTTTTTATGGGACAGTTTAGTCAATTTATATTAATGGTTACAATGATTCAATTAGACTCATTTATTTTTTGTTAAATTAGTCTTTTGTCAGAATGAAATACAGCTTTCCAATTTTGCTATTGCTATTCCTAAATAAAACAGAAAGAAAAAATGCTAAATAGAATTCTAGTAGTTTTTATCTTTGTTTCTCTAGAACTGGAATCTTTTTTTTTAAAAATAAGAATAATGTGTCCACGTGCCCCTCCTTTAGTCTCACCTGCCTTTTCTCTTTTTTTCCTTACCTGTATTCTATTCCTATTTCTTTTTATTACATTTAACTTTGTTTCTTCTTTTTCCTTCCTTACTAAGGCCAATATTATTATCTTGTAATTTTATCAATACAATACTGTAGTTATTTTATAGATCATCTTATGAAAGAGACTTGACTGGGGTGGTTGGGGAATTGGGGAGGGGATCAGTGTGCTGGATCAAACTCAAATGCTCAGGAGAGCTGATTGTTAAATTTTCATTGTGAGTATTTAAATCTTAGAAATCAGCAAAGCTACAAATCAGAGCATAATTTTTTGTTTTGTTGATTGTTTAGACTTCTAAGAAAGCAATGGAGAAAATGTGTCAGGCAGATGAAACTTAGAAGTGTTTTGTATATTTTTTTCCCTGATTAAACATTTGTAGCACACCTTTGCTTTTATTTTAGAGAG